>NC_081198.1:37137470-37437470 GCF_902713425.1 Acipenser ruthenus | reverse complement strand
AATATGCAATCTCTAAACTATTTTGTTGTATTCAGAGAGGTTAAACTGTATTTATTTGCATGCCTGCTGAGAATTTAAATGCACAAGACAGACTATAGTACATCTTCTTTTGAAAAAATGGTGTGACTCAAATATGTACTGTTCATAGTATATATTACATTGGTATGGATAGTGTGTTTAGTGCCAATACAGGTTTATGTTTTGCATATAGCAGACAAAGTAACAGTAAACCATTTTTTATTTTATTTTCTGAATTTATTTCTTGTGCGGTTGTGGAGACAAAGCTACTGATATTTAATGATGGAGACTATTTTCAGTGTTGAGACTAAATTTACTGTAAGTACTGTTAGTGAAAGGTATTGCGTTAGTATTAGAAGAGATTATTTTTGCACCTACGAAGGAATTATTCATTTTTAAACAATAGTGTTTCCTTGAAATCATGATTTATCTGTCAAGGTAAATTACAGATTATTATGTACTGTACTGATATACTGTACAGTAGAATATTTTTTTTTTCCTATTCTCAAGATCCATAGTCATAAACACAGAGCTCCAGTTATACTCTTCATAAAAGATTTATAAACTTGACAGTAAAGACACATTTGATGTATTAAATAAGCAGTTAAAATAAGTGAGAAGGCCATGTTAGTGATGAATATCTATAATGTATTAACTAAACTGTAGTATAAAGTGCATAATCTTGGAATGGGCAAGAAAAGAACATAATCTTGTTAATGGCTTTTGAACTTTAGCATTTAAGTTATAGTATTATAGACTTGGAAATTAACTGACTGATGTCTAACTGTGCACTTCAAATTGCATATAGTCACAGCAGCAATGGTACATACTATAGCAGAGGTAGGCAAAGGTAGGAAAATCTGGAATGGGATACCTGTTCTGAAAAAATCGAGGTACGTTTTTGTGTAGTTTTTTTTAAGCTCACATCTGGTAGACTAGCTTTACATATAAAAGCCACTTTCTGTACTCTCCATTTGTTTTTTGTTTTTGACTAATGGAAAGCCAAACTACTTTTTGACTTACTAAGCCATACTGCTGGTCTAATCGATTAGTCTTGGGCTTTCTCTCTGATGATGCAGTGGGAAGCTAAACATATTTGCAGCATGTCACAAGTTCACAGCCATAGCAACCAATTTAGATTGTACCAAGTTGCGCTCCAGATTGTGGACAAGTTCTCTAGTCTGCTGCCCTTGGAGAATGTATGCTGGTGTGCACCTCTTAACTATACTTACTAGGGGGGATCAGTGTTGGCTTTTTTCCTCTCTGTTTTCTGACCTGCATTTTCATACTGTACCTCCTGCATTCCCTCTGAAAATACTGTCCGACACACTTTTCTTAAGGCGGCCTCATGGGTCAGCAGTGATCAGAAGCTATTGCTATGTGCAGGTGGTTACAATAGCTCAGTTTCTTTGTGTCAAATCTTTTATTGAGTGGCATTGTAACTCGGATATAATACCAAACTCATCTATGAGGAAAGAAAATTGAACAAACAAAAGGTGAGGTGATGTATAAAGTCATGCCTCTACACACTTGCACTTGCACTAATCCAGTTTCCTGTCTCTTCTCCTCAGGTTACTTTTAAGGAATATTGTTACAGTAGTTCCTCACACTTGTAGTATTGATTTATGAAACGATAACATACTGTATATGGACAAACTTGGAAGAGGAAAAGCAATGGATGCAAAACAATGGTTCCAGATTTTCAGCATGCCTGTTGTCAATTACATGGTCCTTTTTTTGTCTCTTGGCTTAAAGCATATGTTTTTATAGGGATTGAACATAATCTGAACATGGAAGGTTATGTTGGGATTTTCTCCTGAAAACAGGTTTGCTGAAACAGAAAGCTAAAATTATATCAATCTGGCACCTTGTTTCATAAATTGCTAGCAGTTATTACAAATTAGAAAAGAGCCACATCAACTCTTCAATAGTGGCATGAGCGAAAGCAAGAAAGAAAAGCCTTTGTAAGTGCATAGCCTGTGCGTAGCTGTTAAAATAATTAGAGTGATTTTATAGCAATTTTAAAAATGAGCTCCACATTCGCCTTTGTTGCTATTATCCATTCACTGTGGCCATTAGAGGTGCATATGGATTTTTTTCCTATACTTTTCTCCATGGGTGATACTCTGCATACAGGTGGAATAAGGCCCTTGTCCAATTTATGATTCAGGATACACACCCACAGGTTGTAATGACATGGAGCAAGAAACTAATTGTACTTGGTTGAATAACAACGTGAAATATATAAAAGGTAATAATATAAATGTATAAAATAAATGAATGCAGACTTACTAGAATTTTTAATGTTTAATTCATACATTTTAGTGAAATTCACAGTGTGTGTGCATATATATGTGTGCGTAAGTCTGATCTATCTATCTATCTATCTATCTATCTATCTATCTATCTATCTATCTATCTATCTATAATATATAAATTACATACACAGTTGCAGACAATTATTTGGGCAGTGAAAAAAATAAGAACCACAAAGAAAGTGATTTCTGTAATTTCTGATTGTTCTATTGAAAGATATAAATTTAAAGGAGATATTCAACTACACACATATTTCGTATCATGCATAAAACATGCAAAAACTAATTTCAACATATTTCGTATGAAACCCATTCTTTGCTAATTATTGACAATTATCATGATTGAAAACTAACACCTGATGATAATAATTATAGAATAAATAAATACATTATCAAGTGATGAAAAATAAACTGGAAATTTGTGATTAAAAAAAGCAACAAAAATGGTTCAAACTCGAGTACAGCAATGATCTGAAAATGGCAGTGATACAACCAAATGAAAAGGGAGAAACTACCAGACAAATAGCAGAAAGACTTGGTTTACCGAAAAGCACTGTGTGGGCTATTATTGACGAAAACAGGAACTACTGCAAACAGCTCCACGTGTGGAAGACCAGGAAAGATTTAATCAAAATCTAGAAGAAGAATCGTTCGAGCAGCCCGGCAAAATCCTTGGATTGCTGCAAAAGATTTAACACAAGAATTGAGCGAAGATGCTCCAGAAATTCACAAGCGAATAATTCAACGATACCTTGACAAGATGAATGTCCATGGGTGAAAACCAAGATGCAAACCTTTGTTAAAAACAATACACAAAAGAAAGCGATTTGGAGTTTTCCATTGAATACTTAAAGCCTGATGATTTCAACAAACAAATTATATATATATGCCTTTGGTATGTCATAGAATATAGCAAAGGAGCTGTGAAAAGAGATGAATTATTGCTTATTCTACAAAGATATTCTAAAATGGCCTGGACACATTTGTTGGTACCCCTTAGAAAAGATAATAAATAATTGGATTATAGTGATATTTCAAACTAATCACACATGTCTCCAATCTTGTAATCAGTCATTCAGCCTATTTAAATGGAGAAAAGCAGTCACTGTGCTGTTTGGTATCATTGTGTGCACCACACTGAACAAGGACCAGAAAAAGCAAAGGAGAGAGTTGTCTGAGGAGATCAGAAAGAAAATAATAGATAAGCATGGTAAAGGTAAAGGCTACAAGACCATCTCCAAGCAGCTTGATGTTCCTGTGACAACAGTTGCAAATATTATTAAGAAGTTTAAGGTCCATGGAACTGTAGCCAGCCTCCCTGGGCGTGGCCGCAAGAGGAAAATCGACCCCAGATTGAACAGAAGGATAGTGCGAATGGTAGAAAAAGAACCAAGGATAACTGCCAAAGAGATACAAGCTGAACTCCAAGGTGAAGGTACGTCAGTTTCTGATCGCACCATCCGTCGCTTTTTGAGCAAAAGTGGGCTCCATGGAAGAAGACCCAGGAGGATTCCAGTTTTGAAAGAAAAACATAAAAAAGCCAGACTGGAATTTGCTAAAATGCATATTGACAAGCCACAATCCTTCTGGGAGAATGTCCTTTGGACAGATGAGTCAAAACTGGAGCTTTTTGGCAAGTCACATCAGCTCTATGTTCACAGACGAAAAAATGAAGCTTTCAAAGAAAAGAACACCATACCTACAGTGAAACATGGAGGAGGCTCGGTTATGTTTTGGGGCTGCTTTGCTGCGCCTGGCACAGGGTGCCTTGAATCTGTGCAGGGCACAATGAAATCTCAAGACTATCAAGGCATTCTGGAGCGAAACGTACTGCCCAGTGTCAGAAAGCTCTGTCTCAGTCGCAGGTCATGGGTCCTCCAACAGGATAATGACCCAAAACACACAGCTAAAAGCACCACCCAAGAATGGATAAGAACAAAACATTGGACTATTCTGAAGTGGCCTTCTATGAGTCCTGATCTGAATCCTATTGAACATCTATGGAAAGAGCTGAAACTTGCAGTCTGGAGAAGGCACCCATCAAACCTGAGACAGCTGGAGCAGTTTGCTCAGGAAGAGTGGGCCAAACTACCTGTTAACAGGTGCAGAAGTCTCATTTGAGAGCTACAGAAAACATTTGATTGCAGTGATTGCCTCTAAAGGTTGTGCAACAAAATATTAGGTTAGCGGTCCCATCATTTTTGTCCATGCCATTTCCATTTGTTTTATTATTTACAATATTATGTTGAATAAAAAATCAAAAGCAAAGACTGATTTCTATTAAATATGGAATAAACAATGGTGGATGCCAATTACTTTTGTCAGTTTCAAGTTATTTCAGAGAAAATTGTGCATTCTTCGTTTTTTGTGGAGGGGTACCAACAAATTTGAGCACGTCTGTATATATATATATATATATATATATATATATATATATATATATATATATATATATATGTATTGTAAAATAATAGGTGGGTATTTTGCTTTTAAGACAATTTGCAGTATTAAAGTAGGTAGAAGGTATTTCCTGTGGTGAGAGAAACCTTTCTTATTATAGTGGATGTGGAGGTGGGGGGATGCAAGTCCATTTTCACAGCATGTGATTGACTGTAGCAGCAGTGAGTGAACTGGCTTAGTACAAAGCCAAATTAACTGTCGTAAAAGATGAACATTTTAATTTGGCGCAAAATGGCAATGGCCTGTCTATACCCAGGACGCCTCACTCTTTGTTCTGTCCCAAATTACAGTGTTAACTAAGCGTTCTATTCTAAATGGCAGTGAACAATATGTGACTAATGCAACTGACAGGGATCAGTCCTCAGGGATGTTTTTTGCATCTGGTAATCTCTCTTTTTTTTTTTTAAATCACATTTCATTAAGTTTTTTTTTTTTTTTTAATTTACCCTGGGTTTGACCAGAAGGGTTATTTAACATGCTTTATTTTGTAGAGACTTGGAGAGAAATACCAACAGGTGGGATATTCTGTTAATTTAGAAAAAGTCCCTTAAGTCCATCTGTAAAGTGCAATATTGTGCTTGTGATGAAACATGACTGATATACAGTACAGGGTATAGCCTATTCCATAGTTAGACACCTTACTAAGGAATGTTTTTTTTTCTTCATTATCTCACTCAATGGTTGCTGCTTTTCTGTTTTCACAAGCTGACAAATCATCCAACTGTAACAAAGAAAATGTAAAACCTGTCAATTTCAATCTTGCTCGATTGGCAAACATGTCTATTTCATTTGCTGATAATATTGAAGAGTTCTAGCAGGTTCTGGTGTTCTGTCCCAGCCAGTGTCTTAACCACCATAGAAAAGAGGCAGACATTTGCATGGGCTGTGTTTTTTTTCTTTCCATGAACAAACAAGTTGACCGATTTTACAGGTAGCATTGTATTTCAGTGCACAATAACAACAAGGGTGTAGAAGGGGGCATGACTAACTCTTTGAGTCGCACATTATGAAAAGCAGAGAGAATTTTTTTTTTTTTATATAGTTTTATCAAGCAAACACAAATGCATAGTGTACAGTACTTAAGTTCCTTTTTTTTCTCTTCAACATATAACTTCATATGAAGTTGGTTTAAACGTAGTTTTGCAATGTATATAAACTGTAGAGAGCAGTTGATGTAGTACAAGAAAAATAAGGGCATGTTTTAGGAAACCCTGATTGTGACAGTTTTTATCCTGGTTGATATTTTATCTGGGATACAATGGATCTGTATTTTATATATAACACTGTATATACGTACAAGTATCCAAGATTAAAAGTGTTAAAAACAAAACAATGAAAAGCTTAGTATGGACGGTAGGGGTCTTCACAGGTCCGGAACCGTCAGCCATTTTACCCATTCCAATCCAAACCGAAGTAAAAGTCGTAACAGACCCGGATCCGACCCGAACCCAAAGAATACTGGCTCATGTGTTTTTCGGGCTTTCCCCGTCTTGAGTGCAGTAGTCGCTGCAAAAATGTAAACTATACATAGACGGAGACACACGCACACAGCGGGAATAGAGTTCAGAACTCAACTCCCAAGGCGCTATGTCTCACACACAAACACAGCACAATATTTAAAAAATAAAAAGTAATATGGCATAATTGAATCAAACAAACTAACAAACAAAAACCCTAACAAAATACATACTTGTACATATACTTGCACTTCATTTCATATTGTTGTTCAAAGATAAAAGATTGTTTAGGCATGCTGTTCCTAGAAAAGTGTGCTGATTCTCCAGTGTATGACCGCCAATACTAGGCTGGAACACATATGCACATATCTCAAAGTAATGCAAAATTCGTCAGACAACGATACTGTGAGAAGTTTATCAACACTAAAAAAAAATTATAATATTAGCAAAGAAAATCACCTTTTTTAATAGTAATGCATAGCTTTTTAGCATTATGGAGATCGGATACACTGTAAGACTTTAACAATTGAATAAACCCGACCTGACCTGAGACAATTTTCTACCGGAAACCTGTTATGGTCTCGTGTCCTCAGGTTCACCCAGACCAGTGAAGACCTCCTAATGGATGGTTTAGCTTGTATGGAAAATAGGCTGGTCCAGTGAAGTGTAGATGACTCCTACGCCTGACCTAGTGTCAGTTACACTGTGTGAAATGAAGCAATGAAACAATTAGTTTTGATGAGAATTTTAAATCAAGCTACCCATTAAATGCTAATGGAATGGTGCATTCCAAGCAGAATATTAGTATATGTAATGTGAACTTTTAACTTGCAGTTCATTTGGGTAAAAGCTGTTAGGAGTGTTTCAAATGAGGTTAAATGTGTGTCACACACAATTTCTGAAGTGATATCTGTCTAAATCTAAATTACTGATGATTATGCATGTGGGAGTTCAATTACTTTTTTTGAGAATTGTAATGTAGCCTCTCTAATGTGTGACAGTTTGAAATGGAGAGTAACTGCAAGTAAAACAAAATAGATGGTTCTTAGCTTGCCCAGTTGAATATTTAGGTTTAAAGTGCAGATTAAAGCAGGTTCATTCAGGTCTCTTTGCGAATGGTTACTAAGCCATTCTCAGGGCAGGTTAAGTGAGCGCACGGGAATAATAATAATAATATTCATGTGTAATCTGAAAAAGGCCTAACACTTCTGACCCATCAGTGCTGTGTAATTCCAACTCTCCTCACCAATTTCTAATAAATGATAAGTCTGCAGTAGACAAGCTTGATTGCTTGCAACTAGGACTGGTGCAGGTACAGTGTTGTATCAAATTGTGTCCAGAGGGAAAAAAATAAAATAAAGAAATCCTCAGAAATGATTGGTATAACCAATGTCCATATCCGTATGAAAACAGGTTCAGCTTTTTTTGAGAGGCAGAAATTATACAGTTTCAACATAGAGTAGTCAGAAGGGTACTTGTACTTTCTTACAGTGATCTCTCTTCTTGTTTTTAAAACATCTTGTCTGTAACACGCTACTTAATTGTCACCTGAATGTTACTATTTGGAAATGGTGTTTTATTCTATGGCCCCATGGCAGTTGTTTTTCAGGAATACAAATCCTGCTTTCCCACGTCCTTGTTTCTAGATAACGTTAACTAGAACATTTTAAATCCCAATCCTTCTGTGAGCACCACAAGTAAATTGACCAATTTCCTGACAAACTAAAGTTATGCTAACAAAATTTTTGTTTTTTGCATTTGTTTTTGTTTTGTTGCAATTCTTTGTCTCATGTCTTCTCTAGGAATCAGTTTTAGTCATGCTGTACATGCAGTTGACTTCTGTTGCTGGTAAAGAGAGGGTCTGACAGAGTTTCCACACTTCATTATGCCACATCTGAACCCTAATTAAACACTCACCTTTCCTTTCAGCAGAGATGCTATCTGCAGCTGAAGCTCTTACTTCAGGACTCATTATTATTTTTAGTGCTGTTGACAGCATTAGATAAACGTCCACACATCTTCAGTGCTAACCGAGGGTTTAGAAGTCTGAAGCAAATCTGGAGACTTCGGTTTTAATTAAACATGCATTTCTAAAGGTCTTCCTCTTATTTATTCAAGATCCAGTGAGTTTCCTCTTTTATATTTGCTTTATGTTGTATTTTAAAACTATTTTAAACACCACCTATGTTAACAGTATATCGGTTTGCGTTTGAATCTTTGTTATCAATGTAGATGTAATAACTAGGTTACTAACAATATCTCCTATTCTTGCATGCCAATTACTTGTGTTTAATTACAAGGAAATAATGACCTCAAACTGCAACATGTTGTTTACAAGGCCATTCCGATGTAATTACAAATAAGTTGCCATCTAAAGCAGCAATCATGGGTAGTTACCAAGTTATTACAATGTAATTAAGTGCTGAGATGTGTTCAAATATTCAAACACTTCTTGAAATGCATTCAGAGGCAAAATAATATAATTTATAAATGTGGTATCGAAAAGAAATCATGCATTCTGCTGCATCTCCTTTTTTTTACTTTATGATTTATTTACCACAGTAGTGACGTCAAAGTGATAATTCCTCTAGAGGAAAATATACTTGAACTTTGACCCATTCGACTCCTCGAGACCATCACTTTCAATTCAAACACAAAATGTCTCGTTTTCAATCACTCGACAGCACCCACAGTACAGAAATGTTCATTAATGAGCAACAAAATGAGAATATGGTAAAAAAAAAAAATGTAAAGCTGGTACATTTGTATCTCGGAGAAACGCATAACGACTTAGAACGTCTGTACAGCACTGAAACACTACATTTAAAAAAAAAAGTGAACTGTACTGCTGAACCTAGTCTTCTTTAATATTAGCATCACAAGGGTATCCATGTATTATAAAAAATAATAGATGGGCTTCTTCAGTGAATTACAGGAAAACAATTCTACCTCTAGTTTCTGTGACAGTTTATAAATCACTCGACCTTTGGTCTCGTAATTTATGATGTCACAGAAACCCTTGATGAAATTATAATATTCTATAAAAAACATACTTCTTTCATTTTTAATTAAGTGGATATTAACCATGTCCCTTTCTTTATCCAGTACAGTGCTTTCAATGCATGTGTGTAACAGCATGCAGTGATTTGAAGGGCTGTCAGAAATAATTGTGAATGATTTGTACAGATGTTGTCAGATCTGTTTTGCCATCTGCCAGCATTAAGGTGTTGAAAGGTAAAAGGGAAAGGGTTAAATGACACTGAAATGCCAAGTCTGTTTTTAACAAAGAAAATGGAGAAATAATTTACTTGTAGAAACCTGCTGTGGGATTTTCAGTTGTTATTGACCTGAAATATTGTACATATTTTATTAACGATGAACTCCTGAAGCATACTTTTTTTATTACTCCACCTTTATCTGTCAATTTTACTTCAGAATAATATAATTTCATTTTCTATATTAAACCCCAAGGGGTGGGTTTGATTGAAGTAATAAGGGTTGGGGAAAAGTAAGTTGAGGGATTGAACTTTGCATGTCTCAAACAGTTTATCATTACGGAAGAAGTATTAACACAGGAAAAAAAACACTGAATAAAAAAAACAATCCAGTTGGTTAGGGGGTATGGAGAATATTACACTTTTTAAATAAGGGATCCAAAACAGATTAAGGCATATTAAAATAGGTTTGGAGTTTGTATTGAAAAAATCACCCTGAACTCCACTTAGACTCTACCATCACGTGTAGCACCTTGAGAAAAATACCAGGAGCATCTAACTCATTTTTGGCAAGTTCGCTAGATGAGGGGTAAGTGACGAGTTTTATTCAAACTTCAGCCCAACCCTTTACCCTGTAGGGGATGCGGGTCCTAAAATGTTAGAATTGCTGTAAGAACCTTAGGGACCACTCTTCCAAATTTTGTGAAACACTTTTGGCTTCAAGTCCCCCCACTGGTCATTAACCCCCTCTGAAATTTGAGTTTTTGGTATTTCTATCCAGTTTAGGCCGAAATAACTCACTTGGGTGGGCTCCAAAAAATCACTCAAATATTTTTGTATATATGTTGATGAGATCTACAAAAATCAAGCAAAACATTTCGGTATCCACAGATTTTGAATTTTTGAAGTTCCATTTGTCATGCATTCCAACATTGCTTATGGCCACTTTGGTGTGGCTGAAGTACCACATAATCGTAACCGAACTGCCATTATTCTTCAATTTTGCATTGTCTGGGGTTAGATCAAGAGTAAAAAGTGACAGGGAGTGCTTCCAGTGGCAGTAGCTTGGAGCTGAGGGCTTATGAACTTGCGTGTGGAACTTACATTTCTTTGTTTGCAGTGACACATTAAAAACTACCAAAACCTCACTTAGGTGCGTTTTTAAAAACTACAAACTGATAGAAAACACAAAAAATCGATTACCATGGTAAACTTAAAGAACTCACATCTACTCCATTGGAATTAAACAAAAAATCTCAGTTCTTATGACAAATATATAACTACGCAAAAAGGAAAGGATCTTAAACATGTTAAAAGTTGCATGCAGTGTGTGGTTGGTTAACAACTGCTATAGAAACCACACATCACAAAGTTCAGTAATCATCAAATTTTAAATTATTGCGGGCGTGAACTGTAACAGGGAGCGAGATTGTCTTCACAGTGTTCTTCCATTCATAGAGCAGTCTGTCCTCAGAAGGGCCACTTGAAGGTGTTCAGTCTGGCAGGATGCATAACCTTCACTTGTGCTCCATCATCAGAGACGTTCTCAACTTCTCCAAAGAACATTTTATTGTCATACAACACCTTCACCCAGTCACCAACTTGTAGACTGAGCTGGACCCTCCTGGACAACTGCGCCTTTCAATACTGTCACAACACAGTATTTTTTTCTGCCGTGAAATATGCCACATTGTACCGTGAAAACATACAGCCCTAATTATAACCATTAATCCTATTATTAAAAAGCAAGAAGACATCAAAATAAGTGTACAGTATGCATGAATGACTGTGTACATGTATGTCTGGCTGACTCATTGACTGAAGAGACTCACTGGAAGCGACAGGCCACATGATTAATGTATAGTAGAGCATTGTGTTGCCAGATAAAAACAAATGCGCTATTAGAACAATTGTAAAACAGCTTCTGACATATTGGCAAATACCCAATGCATTCATGGTCCAGATTCTTTGAAGGTTGCCAGCAAACTCAGCTTTAATTATAGTAGCTGTATTCCCTAGTTTGATGTTGCTATTGAAACAGCTGTATTGGCTTTATTCAATGTCCAGACATACGGCTGTGTTCTGTGGTAGCTGTATTGCTTCACAATGAGAAAATAACGCTGCAGACTGTGAAGGAAGGAGTTCAGCAAAGTGACATTGTGGCCTTCTGATTGGAACTGAGAAATGGAAACTAGCAGATGCTGAGCTGAAGTACAGTACCAGCTGTCTGTCACCTGAGGCAAGTCACAGCAGTACCTGTACACTTGCACGCTTGTCCCAGTGAGAGGAAAATAGATAGAAACAGGAGCCCACTGGAAATGAACATATCGCATTAGAATATCTGAGGTACAGGTTAATTAATTATTTTGTAGTTCCTTTAAAACCATAGTTGGCTGTGTTGAAGATGTTACAATAGTGCATCACTAAACATTGAATATGTCAAAATTTCATATAAAAATAAAAAAGCCCCACACAAATCTGAGCCAAAGATGCTCTAAAGTTCTATTGACATCAACCCTGCTGACCAGAGTTTTCTCTGTGATGCAGTTTGTTGAAAATGTACTGGGGCGTATTTGCCTACATCTAGGCTTCAATAGGTTTGAAATGGAAACTTTTCTTTGTAGTGGATGGGAGGGGTGGATTTAGTATTACTCTATACAATACCACAACTAATGCATTACCACAAAGCCAGCCACACTGGGTCAGGAGTTTTGTATAGGTCTGCATGTTTACATTGGAAGGTATTTGAAATATTGAGGAGTCTACGCTGAAACAACAGCTGGTTATTCTAAGCATGCAAAACGGTTTGAAGGTATGGTATGCTGTATGCAACACATCAGTGGGTAAAACAGATTTTAATTGCATTTTTAATTTGCACTGCTGATTTCAAACTTTCTTTTGTTTATCACCCTTTGGCCTAACTGTTGTATTTGTCACTTTTCTAGCAGGTAACGAGTGATGTGTCAGACATTAATGCATAATTAATAGACGGTTTTGTGTGTAGTAGTTGTAAACATGTCTTTTGTACTGTTACAAAGAGTTGCTGTTTACATTTGTACTGTGTGTGTGTGTGTATATATATATATATATATATATATATATATATATATATATATATATATATATATATATATAGGAACTTTCCTGCATTCGGATTGGCTGCCGACATTCCAATGCCATGCAATTTTGAAAGAGTACAACCAATGGTTCAGACCTCATTTCATTCCATGCTTTAAGATCAAAGTGTGTCAAGGTCAACGGCTTTTAAATGTGAAATTCACAGCCATTACAGCTGGTGGTGAAGAGTTATGGGTCACATACTGTATATTCATATTTTTTTCAGAACTGGTCATTAGTTTAAAACATTAGAAAGTAAACCAAATCATACACATTTCAATGTCCTTGGATGTCTTTTCTTTAAAATAAAGAAATTTCAGTCTGGTCAGACGCAGCGAGCTTGAGTGTAATTTGGTTGGACCTCAACTACGGATGTATTGAGAATTATTTAAAAAAGTGTGTGCGTGTATATATATATTCTTTGTGGGCTTAATAAATCTTGCTTATAAATTGTTTGCAACACGTCATTAAAATGAGACAGTGGCTGTACAGTCATTTGGTTGAAAGTGCACGCTTGCTCCCACATCACTTTTTTCTGGTGTGTTTATTACCCTGTGGTTTCACAGAACACAGAATATGTTTGGTTTCTGAATGCTTTTGTGTGGTGACCACTTTCTCACTTTTTTTTATCGAGCCTGTTCACCAGGAGTTAAAATATGGTTTGGGCCCTGTTGTAGATATGATTGTATTAGTGTTTGAGCAGGCTAATTCCAGTGGCCTGATGGATTGTCAGTATTAATGTGTTCTAATATGGACAGCGTAATGGACACACGATCTGTCACCTCAATCCACTCCACCTCCTTTGTGCTTTATGCCAAAGTAATGGCATTTACAAATATTTTGATGAGATGAATGAGCTTTAAGTCTATGTGAACCGTACACTTTCTGTGTGGCAGGGGTATAGGGTTGCTGACCTCTCAGCTACTGAATGATATTAAAACCTGAGCCAGTGGTATTGCTAATAAAGGCACAAAGAAATAAGCCAGTTTGAGAAAGAATAGCCTCTGGCAGGCTGGGCGGATTATTGGTAATGGAGGCAGATGGGATTGAGGTTTACATAAAATAAGATTGGCTGAGAGCAAGCACTTATCTACATTTCCAAGGCACTAGACAAACTAAACACGAAAACCAGCTTCTCATTAGAAACCTATAAATCCTTGCAGAGGTTCAAAGGGCTGCAATCTAACCCACAGCATCTGGATGATTGGAGTATGACGCTTTCCTCTGTAAATCAAAACACTCTGTTCATTAAGTTGGTGTCAAAAACACAAATCCGTATGGGAATGTAATTTTGGAGTCTCTAAACGGCACGTAAAAAAAAGAACAGTCTGCCAGGCTTTGGATGGGGTGGAGAAAACAAAAAAGACCTATTTTTTAAACCTTGTACCCTCAAAGCTACTGTAATAGTGAAAGTAAAAGCAGCACAGGGTTGTTGGTTATTCGTAACTACAGTACTGCAACACACCTTTTAGATAAATGTTTAGCCCTGCCAAGTACCGTAACCCCATTTCAAAAGTATTTTTATTCATTTACACTTTTTTGAGTTTCTCATACTGTATTTATATTAGTAAATATTCCACGTAAACAAAAAGAATAAAACACAATTCAAACACTCAGAGATGTTCGTGAATATTGTCAGCACTGCGCTGCACAGGATCTGTGAATACAACAAATCCAGGCTCTTGTATTCCTGTTTGTATTTTTAAACTCATACATCAAGATTAATGGATAGGTTTCAGTGCACTGGTGTACAGTTCTTTAGATTGATTCCCTGCATTCTGGAGGATTTTCTTGTGGCATTGGCTTTGCACCAGTATAGCCAAGGGCATAAGCTTTACAACCATAACATCTAATAAGGTATGTTTTTGTTGTAGGATACAGCTTAGTGTATAAACAAATAAGAATTATCATTTAGAACAACAAAAAATAAATCTATACCTATATGTACTACTTTCTAAGGTTGCTTTTAATATTATACTGGAACACAGTGGTGTACTGTATACTGTACATTATAATTGTATACATATTTACATATCTATATTTGCGTGTTAAACGTTTCCACTAGGTATTGTTTAATCATAACTTTGAAAATGGCTTGCAAAATTCCAGCAATGTGATTGGCTAGCAGCATTAGTAAGAACTATGTCAAGCTATTTAATGAGCACAGTAACACACTCCAAGGTGTCCGGTCTGGTTGTACTGTGATACAGACTTCTGGTGATTTGATGTGTCTGTTTGTCTCGGTCCGACTGGGCACCCTGTTGTGTGTTATTGCTAACTCATTTTGAGCCCAGTATACTAAAAGCCCCTTTCTTTCATTGATTGTGAAGTCGCAAAAGCCCCCCTGTGTCCTTGTCTCTGGTGTTGTTTGGATAAAATCATTAGTTTTAACATAAAAGACCAACACATGTTTACCAACAAATTGAAATTTATATTGAAGGTGACTGACTCAAAGTACTGTAATAATATTGAGTACAAAAACAACAACAAAACAACCCCCCAAAACACCCTCTCAGTACCTCATTAAATAGATACTGCATTATCAGACACAGGCTCTTTGAGATCAAGCCCAGATTTCCACCTACATGTAAGAAGTACAAATGATGAAATATCTTTTGGACCTTGGTGTAAACTCAAATATATAATTTTATTTTGTTGTTGTTGCATAAAAACCTCCATGTAATTTCTTAATTTTTGTGTATGCACCTGTTTTATGAAGTACATCATTAGCATAGCTGTGTTTGCTATACTGGTGCTAACCTGCCCTACAACTCCTGTGTGTGTGTGTGTATGTATGTGTGTGTGTGTGTGTGTGTGTGTGTGTGTGTGTGTGTGTGTGTGATTTGTTATATATATATATATATATATATATATATATATATATATATATATATATATATATATATATATATATATATATATATATATAAATGATATGAAGTACTGCAGAATGGCAAATCTAAAGTCGGCTTATGGGTCACATGCATAATGTTCACATTTTTACCTGACAGATTTTTAATTGGAAGTTTAACATTGGAACAGCAGTTAGATAGTCAGAAAGAATTGGGCTTTGCATAAGGTTTAATTACTATTTTTACATTGAAGCCACAAATAGAATTGGCTACAAGGTAAACATCATTACCTCTAAACACATTTCCCCCTGCAATCATATTTTCTTCATTTACAGCAGCCGTGTTTGGAGCTGTCATTGAACACCAGGAAAAGAGGGATGATCAGAGAAATAGCTGAAGGGCTGCTGGAAAAGACTCCAATTATTGAATTTCCAGTAGTATGCCAGCAGTATACTAATAGTATATGATGCACTTCATTCTCCTGGGGGTCATATTTCTCCAAGCTGGATACATGATTTCATTTAGTTCTTTGGTAGTTACAGGAGCATTAAAGAGCTTGTGAGATACAGGTGCATACTGTTTAAACACACAGCATGTTGCATTAAGGCACGTGTAAAAGCTGGCACCAACAGATACTCTGGTCAGACTCAAACCAATCAAAAGTTGATAGTCAGAGAGTAGGCATTTAAATGAAAGTTGCTGTTGGATTGGATCGTCTGGTTTACGGCTAAAGTACTATAACTGGTCTAATTTGGAATATAATACACTGTAGAGAATTATATTTGCAACAAGGTTACTATTTACCAGTTTTGATTCTTATTGCATCCTAGAAATCAACAATCTTTTGCACAATAGTGATCCCTACTTGTGAAAGGCAGTCATTGTCAGCATTAGGCCTTGGTGGTTCAAAGCAGGGATGAAAATAAGAGTCCTATTGTATAACAGTTTTACCTATTCCAGGTTTTACAACAAGCTTGATTAGCCCCAGGGTATAGCTAAAAAGCCCAGATGAGTCTTTATTAAACTCATAGTAAAACCAGGAAAAGCTCAAACTGCTGTGCAATGGGAGTCTTATTTCCATCCCTGCAAAGGGTTACGTTTGTCAACAGATAAAAAACCTAGCTCAATTTCTTTACTGCTATGGTTGTGAAAGATAAGTTGGGGTTAAATGGTTAAATTCAGTTCCACTTGGAAGTCGAATAAAAAGAGACTAGGGTGTGTGAACTATGCATCAGCTGCAGAGTCACATACAATTACGTCTCACCCGAAAGACGGAGCACACGGAGGTTAAGTGACTTGCTCAGGGTCAAACAATGAGTCAGTGGCTGAGGTGGGCATTTGAACCGGGGACCTCCTGGTTACAAGCCCTTTTCTTTAACCACTGGACCACACAGCCTCCTCCTTTGCTGTCATAATGCAGTACTAGTTACTTAACTACATCCACATGTGTGTGGCCTATTAAGCAGCCATTTCTCTTACAATTATTGATTCACTTGATATGGATTTCAGACCTTGCTCCAGAGGTGAGTCCATCAGTCTTTCCCAAGTCTGGCCTCCTGTGCTTAGCGCATGACCAGAACATCTTAACCCTTTGATCAGCATATTTAAGTTTCTGGTTATGTTTAATGGCTTTTCAGAACAGTACCTTCCTAATGCTTGGGGGAACAAAACATCAGCATCCATGTTTGCTCTTGGCAATATTTAAAACAAATAAAAACCCAAATATATAGCCCTTGATTTAAAATGTGAAACATCATTTTGAAAAGGTCTATCCCCTTTAATAAATCTGTAATGCTTAAAGTCCTTTTATTATCTTTTACTGTCAAATAACTGAGGGAATTATATTTCACCATAATGTTTTACATGATTGTGGGGTATGGTAAATTAAAAATCTCATCTTTAAACACAAGGGGGGAAAAAAACTATATTAACATAGGCGTAGGAAAGGGGGGGGGGAACAGAACATTGGGATGTATTAACATGACTTACTATTCCAACAGGACATTCAATTAAAACACTGGTTTGTAACAGTTGAGAAAAATGGCAGCAGAAACTGCTTTTTCAAGCAGCCATGTTGCACACAGACATTGTAAATGATTATCAGATGTTACACTTTGCCACAAGAAGTTGATGAAACAGGAAAAAGTGTGAAGTGTGAACTGCAGTTTAACTGTGAAGAGCTAGGTGGTGCTGGCAACCTGTTCTGTACAAGATCGTGGTGTTGGGCAGCTGGTAAGCTACCAGCTTTGATATTGGGAAGCCTACAGCATGCCTCCCTAGCAAGGGATTCAGTTCAAACCTCAGGCTTTACAAAGGTTTCAGTCCCTGAATGCCCCGCAGCAAGGGAGAGTGCTAAGAGCTACCGTAACCCCATTGCTCAAGCAGTGTGTTATTCCATGCTGCTGCTTCATGATCGTCTTCCAGCAGGAAGTTAGCCAGACCCGGAGCGGCATTAATCTGAGGAAATGTCCCTTAATTAGAATCAGGAGGGCGGGGGGAACATTGTTTCAGCTGAAAAGTGAACGTGAGGTGAAAAACATCTGCAGTAAATATGAGGAATAATAGCTTGAGGGGGGGGGGGGGGGGGGGGAGGAGATTAGGTTTAGCTTTTTCCTGTTCAGAGTTGATGATCTCATATGATATTGCAGTCATGTTTAATATCTATTGAGCTTTGTGTTTGTTTTTTTATGGTCCAATATTTAATACTTGGAGAACAATCATATGGTATGATGGTTATTTCTTACAGATCTTCTGTAATCTGAAGGTTTTTATTTGTCATTAAAGCTCATTAAGGGTCAAATGCTGTAAAGATTTCTTAGGATATACTGTATGTACTTTAAAGGTATAGTGATGCAAAACAATTACTGAATCAGTGTTTTTAATAAATCCATTTTAAGGAAATTGTGTTTACATGGACATTTCAACTGCATTGTACAGCAAGCTCATTTGCATTCAACCTTGTTGTGTAGTTTTTATACCTTTATAGGGTACAGGTGTGATTTCCTGTTTATTAACTCAGTGGCAGAAGGGGCAGGAATTACAGGTGCACACCCCTAGTGAACTTTTCTAAAATCCCCTCACTTTCAGTTTCTAGGAGTTTATTCAGAAGCAGCCTTGTGGTTAAAAAGTGCATTAGTTAGTTAACCTGGTAAATATTTAGCCGAGAATGAAATAAACCAAACCCAATAAGATATTAAACGGCTACAGTAAGAAATTCCTTTGAGAACCAAGGGAGGAGGGCTGTGAGAGGTTTGCTTGGCAAGAAGGGATGGTGAAAGTCCCCAAAGTTTTCTATAGGTAATGCACCTTGCTGCTATAAAGCAACAATCACCATGGTTGAGACCAGGGGTGCGTTCAATTGGCAGAGCGCTCAAGAATGTTACGTGGCACTTTCTATTGAACGACCTGCACGCAGAGAGAGTAACATTCTGAGGTATTTACTCGGTGGCTGTTTCAAAATGGCGGAGGTACAATACCAGTGTGGCAGCTGAGGTGTCATTTCCACACATATTGGACTTTTTGACTAACATATCTGTATGCATTCTGTTTTGTAAAAAAAAATATTTCAATTAACAGCATAATTAATTGACTATTTTTTCCTTTTTAAAGTAAGTGAATCTGCAACATCGCATGCAACATTCGAAACGCTCCGCTTGTTATTGTTTGTTAGGTCGGCCTTACATTAAGGAATATTTTCTTAACTGCATTTAAAAAGAAAAATAATGGACAAATAGCGCTGTGTTAAAAGTGAACTATATGTAATACTGTTTTTTTAATAGTTATTTCTGCGAGATTATTAGGCTTCACAAAGCACAGCAGTATAGGCTACACCGAAAACTTTAAACCCTTTTTTTGTGTGGCAGAAAGGGGACGTTAGAATAAGAGAACTTTTACTAAAATTAGGTACTTTTGCAGTGTTACATTTCAATCTAACCAAGAGCACATTGTAAACAAAATGATATATGTACTATAAGACTTAAATCATATTGGAGAGAACAAACAAACAAACAGTAGTACTTCAATTACAAGACTTTGCAGAGGAACAGAAAAGGCAGATGCAGGAGCTCATGAAAATGCAGAAGATTTCACTTGAGGTTGCAAAACAAAGAAACTAACTGCTAAAGTCATTCACAGATGTATTGAAAGAATCGTTGAAGAAAAAAATATTTGGAAAGTTTTATTTTTTATTTTTTTATTTGCTGTATAAAAATGTTACTGGGTTGAATAATTGATGAAAAATAAATTGTTTTAGTTTTGGACAGCTTATTATTTTGCTGTACAGCAAGACATACATACAATAGAAACATCTTAATTGCAAGTGTAAACGGCACTGTAGCCACCTGTAAATAAGACATGCAGTGTGCAACAATCGCAGTACTGAGGAACAATGCTCTCAACGTAGTTTTCAATCCGTACTGGACTCTTGCATGTGTTTGAATTTACTGCCGCTAAAGCCATGGTGTTGACTCTTGATGCAAGTGCAATAGAGGCATTAAACAGCAGATTTTCTGCACAATCTTCCATAAATTCACCCAAAAACAAAGCTAGTGCTGTGTTTTCCTTTAAAGTTCTTCCTTGGTAACACACTGTTTAATGAGAGCTAACTTGTTACGCAGCGCCATGGCAGAGCGCTATGCCTATTGAACACAGCCCTACTGTCCGTTCATTGTTTACTATGAATTCACTTTGGCTCAGCAGCCATGGATAGAAACTGTATTTCACACTCTTGGGACTCATTGGATTTGGGCAACTGTGCTCCCTGGCCAATGCAAGGATTCCTTAAAGCTCAGAGAATTCTTGCATACTGCCCAGTGTACTTGCCAGACACATTGGTCATTTCTTTTATTTAGCTTGAGTAGAAGCATATCTTAATTAAAGTACTTAGATGTGTGTGCTGTCACCAAATACTGTATTAAAACAAGTATTCTATTTGAAGAAAGATTACAGTTACATGTAATTTTATTTCAAAATAACTATCCTATTTATTAGCAATCTGTTTTTATTATTATTATTATTATTATTATTATTATTATTATTATTATTATTATTATTATTATTATTATTATTATTATTTATTTCTTAGCAGACACCCTTATCCAGGGCGACTTACAGTCGTAAACAAATACATTTCAAGAATCTAGCAAGAGAAGACAGTGACTCGCTATGGTGAACATAATTAATGAGAAGTCTTGATTTTTCCCTCAGAGGGGTAAAGTGGACTGTTCTGTCCCTGCACATGTTCCTGTTTTAACGTGTGGGTTTAGTTTATAAGGTTAGATTTCCCGTAGAGTGCTCTTTAATGTCATAGCCAAGAGGTGATGGATGCCAATATCCCCTATTTCAAGACAGGTAATGAAACACTGAGTCAGAAGCTCAGTTTATCTATTTTTAACTTGGGTACATGTAAAATTCCTCATTTTGCTATATGCATAATAATCTGTGTTCAGTTTTTTAAATCATCATGAACCTGTCATAAATTTTTGTTATTTAATGTTTGCAGCTAAGCTTGTAACTCTGTCAGAAGTGACTATGAACTGGAATTGCTGTCTTGCCAATGGAAAACGAAGAGCTACACCAGATTTAACATTTATGGAAACACATTTTAGTGATTTTTAAACTTTTCATACTGACTCTGAACTAATTCGTGATTGTGTTTGCATCAGCCTATTCTAGAGATAACTTTGGGGTCAAGTCACAATGCCTTAATCTACGGTACTCTGTACATCTTCATGTTTCATTAGAATTGCCTCAAACCATGCTAGACTTCACAGCTAAACTATTAAAAAAACTAAAAGCTTGCCCGTTCAATCCATGAAAGTAATAACACATTTCCATTTTCTTTAGTAGATAAAGACCATTAAAAAGTTTCAAATTAACTTTAACATCCCCATACATGATTCTGCACATCTGAAAAACAGCAACAGAGCAACAACTGGGTCTTCTATGGGTTGCAGTAATCAGTAATTTCAGGCTGATTTTGTAGATTGCTAAATTAAAAGTGTGGGTTTGCTGTCTGAAATGGTGTTCAGACAAATAATTTAGCCTATGTGTGCTTTAATGCTCAGTCATCAAAAACAGCTTATATACAGGTATGTATGTATAGGTACTAGGTACTGTAGGGTAGCAGGTGAATGTAGTAGCACTTCACTGTTGGATGCTTGGATACTTCTTGAATAAAATAATAGATTTTGTTACTCAGTAGAATAGAATAAGGCTGCTTTAAGCAAATGTCTGCGTATTGTTCCTAAGCACTTTAACATGTTAGTTTTTGTTTATGCAGGGTTAATATTAAGTTAACAGTTTTAAGCAGTGTTGAAGCTGTGGTTTCACGAAGAGTGAAAAGTATTTTTGTGGGAAATCTGCTTTATTTATGATTCACGTGAATAATATAAATATAAATCACAAATGCTGCAAAAGCTGATTTTAGTAACCATGTCATATTTTTACTAAAAGCCATTGTGAAAATACCACTGTCTTGTCCCAGTGCTACATTTCAAACAACACATATGAGTGGTTATTTTTAAAATGTCTGAAGCTAATTACCTCTGAGTGAACTAACATGGAAATGGTTTCAAAATAATGTCTATGGGAACAGCTTATATATTGTAAAACAAAGGAAAGAATGTATGCAGTAAACACTGGTATGACAAGCTGATTTCTACAAAAGGTGCAGACCTGAAAATGGAATGGCAGCTATTCTTGGCCTACTTCTATATAGTTGCCATATACAGAGAGCAGAGAACCATTAGTAAATATTGCTGTGTTTTTAAACTAAGCCATTGGTGTAGCACTTGACTGATGTATACTTTGAATTTAATGCAGTAATTACACCAGCAAACAATGTTATTTATTTATTTTAGAGTAGTGTTTTGGCATACTGGTAAATTCGTAAATGTTTGGTGTCTCTTTGTTTTGAAAGCCAGTCCAGTTTGAGGAAGCAGTTCTCCTGCTTTACACACTCAAATGTTGTAAGATTTCTAAAAAATTTAAAAGTACTTGCTGCTCTCCTGTGGCTTCAAAATATTGAATGCTTTGTTCTGCCTTGCAACAATAAAATCACTTACTTATCCCTGCGGTTCATACAGAACATGCCACAGCTAGATTCTTATTATTCAAAGCAATATGGAACACCATTAGTTGCTATGACAAGGAAATGTTTAATTCTATGCCTGGATAAGCCTAGCTGTTTAGCAATGCAAAAAAACAGCAACAAAAAAACAACAAAAAAATGCAGGTCTACCCATCTATAGATGTTGAATTTGTTTGATTTACTAGAGCTCTGGGCAACAGGGTAATTTATCAACAGTAATCAATCTTATTAGTATGGAAAGGATACGAACATAGATTCTATTGATGTTTCATAACCCAGGCTCCGGGAACGTAGTAAACCATTATAAATGCACTTTTTTCCCCTCTGTATGCAATTCCTCTGTAATAAACATCAACAAGCTCTGTGGTAAAGGGAAGGTGATTTATTTTCTGCCAGACCTCGCTTTAAAACTCGTCAGTATACTGAA
This sequence comes from Acipenser ruthenus, assembly GCF_902713425.1. Taxonomy (NCBI): domain Eukaryota; kingdom Metazoa; phylum Chordata; class Actinopteri; order Acipenseriformes; family Acipenseridae; genus Acipenser; species Acipenser ruthenus. The sequence goes on along the minus strand of NC_081198.1, from coordinate 37,414,519 downwards.
CTTTCTGTGTCTAATCTGATATTCTTGGCAGGGTTTGGAGACAGTTGTCACAGATCAACAATACATTATTTCTTTTGTTCCTCAGAAATGTGCCCCTAGTCTTCTGTTCTGGGCTTTCTCAACCCGACTTCTGATAAGGTTTCTTATGCTATATTGAAAAAACAACACATCTCTGTAGTGTGTGCTGAGCCTGTTATTTTTTTTTATGTATATTTCCGTCACATTAGGCGGTAGGCATGGACATTTTATTATACACCGGAGACTACATAACATAAATGCAGCTTCTAAAAAGTCGTATTCCTTATTAGAGTAGAAGCCTTTTAAATATATGGTACATTTTACAAGAACATACAGGAACCTTAGAAACGCAAGGAACAAAAGAATTATTCAGTGTTTTCTGCTGTGTGGGTGGCATTCTTATTTTCTGTTAACTAATGTTTCCTTATATTAACAACCTCTTATTCTTCATTTTAGGGTGCAGAAAAACTAATTTTGTTTGCATTTGTATTTTGCATTTTAATATGTATGTGAGGTGTTCATTCTTCTAGCTGACAGGTTTCAAAATTACTAGTTAACAAAAAACTCTGACTAACTGCAAATTACTACAAACCATGTATTTAGCAGCTATAGTGATATGTCCAATGTGTGTTGACCTTGCCAGTCATCGTGTGCAATCTTTGCTTAAATGTTTTGGCAACCGAATTAGTAATTTTCCACATCCAATTGGGCACTGTAATTGGGATTGAAGGGGATCTCCCTAGTGGCACTGAGATAATGGTAATTCCTGAAACTTTCGCCTTTATCTATTTGGGAATGAATGAAACATCTGATTATTTAGTTTGGTTTTAATAGGGGATCTAAGAGATCCTTGCTTCATTCCCCAGCCTAAGGGGAGATTCTGTACCTGACCTAATCGAACCCGTTTCCAAAATTTGGCAAAGGATTTGCATGTATTTCCTTTGATTTACACCTGGCACACAGATTAACAAACTCATATTTTTACATGCAAGACACCTGTCTCCAGAACCATTCAAATTTCAGGGTATATAATTTGCATTAACCACGACATCCTTTTTCATTGTTCAGAATCACAATTCTGTTCAACTCTGCTGGTCTCCAGTTAGCAATGGCTTCTGGGAAATCGCACCATTGTGCTTCTCTGCCAGGATGGAAATGGGTTTGCTGATAAACCTGTGTGACTCTTGGGTCATTGTTTCTGCTGATGCCTCAGTTTTCCAAATCACAGACCATGCTAAGTGTCTGCTGTCTCAGTCAGACCGGACAGTGTAATTCCATTGAGAAGTCTTGGAAACAGCATTTTTGCAATCTGTGCACCTGTTACAGTAGTTAAACTCAGTATTACCCATTTCTGAAAATCCTTCATCTTTGCATTATAGTTGGATTCCCTTTCCGACCTACGCCCTCCCTACCCGGGCAGCGCTCGGCCAATTGTGCGCCACCCCTTAGGAACTCCTGGTCACGGTCGGCTGTGACATGGCCGGGATTCGAACTTGCGATCTCCAGGCTATAGGGCACATCCTGCACTCCGTGCAGAGCGCTTTTACTGGACCACTCGGGAGCCCATCTTTGCATTATAGTTATAGACAAGGATGGATGGGATTCACAGGAAGAAAAACTATTTGATCAGAAGTTTAAACATAGGTAAATCACAGTGCACACTGTGTAGTTATTTAATCTTTTATCCCTTAAAATTCTGCAATATTCTCTTCTTGGCCCAACGATTGACATAATTGTAAATGAAAGCTGTAGTATGGAAGGCACTAATTTATCATAAGTAAATTAATTAATTTATCAGAGCAGTTGCGCTTTTGTCACCCTGCCAGCATGGTCAGCTGTTTTCTTCCCTGAGAAGAGGGAGCCATGTCATTGTGTTTGACAGCTTTTGATTCCCTTGTCAGATGCAATTTAGCAATAATCTGATTCCCTCTGCTTTGACTATGAAATACAAACTGTGTGTAATAGTATACTACTCATTCAGGTCTACTCTAACCTGTTGGGAAATGCATTCCATAGCTGTTCATTTTCCCAACAGTTGGTTAGGTTAGTATTTGAATGTTTAAGCTGTTATATACAGTACCTTATTACTGTAATGTATGTAATGTACTGTATGTGGTAATATGCCAATGCAAAACACAACCTTACTGTGATCAAACCCAAAATAATGTCTGCATCATGATTCCTATCTTTTAGCAGACAGGATTATATTTTGACTTTGGATCCTAACAAGTGCATTCACACTTTTTAAAAAATAAATTGCAAAGTGCCAATTTAAATGCCTGAAGAGGAACACAGACTTTATACAGTCGTCAATAATATATAGAGCCAACATTTTGGTCTTTCACGTACACAGCAGTGTATTTCAGAACATAAAACTATGCAAGTTTACCTTCAATTGTGAACTTTACATTAAAGGGATCTTCTGTCTAGCTATACTGATGTAACTATACTATAACACACACATTACTGTATATGTGAAATGCTTTCCTGTAGACATGAAATATGCTCTTATACTAATGTATAGCCCTGAACTATAGGCTTCTTCTTTATAAAATGCAACCCTGAAGCTACGGTTATGTGGCTCTGATGCATTCTTTGTACTGTATTCCCAATAATTAAATTCCAATGCTCCTGCATTCATTATTGAAGGCGGAACATATATAGCTTTGTCTCTTAATCCTGGCTACTGTCTACCTCATTATGACAATAAAACACTTTACTGTGCATTTTTAAAAGCTTTTGATCATTGACACTTTTTTTTTTCTAAAAGACAGGACAATTAAGAAAAATGAATAATGGAAGGTTAGACAGTAAAACTCTACATTTTAGTTCCATTTGATGTAGCCTGATAACTGTCTTTTACACCTTTTTAAAATGTGTATAGTTTTGAAGCCATTTTTAAAGTCTCTACCCAGACATACACATGCACAATATTAATCACTTTAATTCATTATGTCCAAATTTCATTAGTTCCTGAAAGACTGGTGCACTGGATTAATGCAATGGCTAAATGAATTGTTATTTTCCCTCTGGAACCCTGCTTTGAATTTACATGAATCTTCTGCATTAGGAGTAATTCAGCTTTGACAGCTGTGTAGATCACAAATGAAGGCTAGTTTACATGCTAACAGGCTATCACAATCAAGGCTGCCAACTGTCCACAGTTTTAGGGGCACTGCTTATTGTATCTCCTATAAGTATTTGATCAGTGTAAATATTCTGAAATATTTTTGGATGCTTTTTGCAGGGTTTGAATTTAACACCCGCCAAACGCGGGTTAATTTGCTATGTGGCGGGTAAATTTCACATACTTATACGCCACAGTGGTGGGTACGTTTTTGTGCACTTAAAATCGCTCAACTGTCGTTGAAGAGCAAGGCGACCTGCGATCATCGCTGTCGTGTCGTCGTGTAGTTTATACTTTCTACCGGCAATCGCCATGCTCAAACTGCAGTAGCAGACAGTTCAAATCAACTGAACTTTGACCTCATCGCTATGGTTATTACAACACTAAAATGGATGACCGGTTGTTCGTCGAAGTTGCTCAGTGTTTATCCCTGCGTATATGCAGTCGATAAAGCTGATTATAATGATCAGATGAAAAAGGAGAACGCATGTATCAATTGCTGAACAAATGCAATCAACTTGTGAGTATTTTAACCTCACTGAAAGTGTAACCAGTGCAGTTTTAATTAATACAGCGCTGCTGTTTTAAACACTTTGTATATTACCAGTGCCCCAACACGTTCTTATTATTACTATGCTACAAGATTTTTTTAAATATAGCATAGCATGTCCACTATTTTCTGTTACTATTAATAACAATAATAATAACAACAATAATAATAATACTAATATTTTGCGTGCTACAAACTCTGAAAAAGGGATTCATATGATTGCTAGTAGTAAACTATAATGCAACCACGGTAAAGTGAATTCTGATTTGGTATTTACGATGAATTTTGGTGAATTTACTATTTACTGGAAACTGTATCTTGAACTCACTGAAAGTGTAACCGATGTAGTTTTTATTTTAATACAGCGACTGCTGTTTTAAACACATTGTATATTACGAAGTGCCCCATGTCCACCGCGTTGTTGTTGTTGATTTTTTTTTTAATATAGTATAGGATGTCCAGTATTTTCTGTTGTTGTTGTTGTTGTTGTTTTGCGTGACACAAACTCCGAAAAAGGGATTCAAATGATTGCTAGTAAACTATAATGCAACCACGTTAAATAAAGTAAACTCTTATTTGGAATTTGTGATGAATAAGGATACGATTTTGTCACAGAGGTCACGGAAATCGTGAAAATCGTGAATTTGAACAAAAGTCTGAAATCTTGGAAATTGATGTAAAAACTCATTTGGTTATGCACTGCCTTTATTTCCTTTAAAATGCAGTATGTCATGCACTGAACATAGAGATATGCGAATATCTGTAAATTGTTTGGTTATATGTGCACACAGCATTTACGTGTAGCTATGTAGATTAGAGAATGAGATTTGTATTTTGTAGCTGAGCAAGCATGTAAATGAACAGATTGTACGTTAATGTAAACTCTCGGTTGTGATCTACTGTCGGTTGTGCTCTTCACATACATACAGTGCTTGTTAATTTATTTGTTGAAACAAAAAAGTGGGCTTGCATCTTCCAAAAATATTAATGACATTTCTTGAAACTTTTTTCATACAATATAGCTGTACCCAAGTAGTCTGTTGAAAATAAATACTCACGTTCTCGAAAACTAAACATTTCTAAACAAAATACTGTAGCGTGCACAGGGGAAGGCAGCAGTAGGGCTGGTAGGTGACGTAATCACACACAGAGACATAAGCCCGATATACGCTCCTTGCAAAGGAGCCGGCTCTTTTGTACAGCGGTATCGGCGCTATGCTTCAGTGCGAGAGGTCCCGGGTTCGCGCCCGCCCTCCGCCTGTGTGTGGATTTCCTCGCCCTGTGTGATGCGCCTGCCTGCGGGAACCGAGAACGCTACATTGGTGTCAGAAGTGGGATGCAGGTACCCCAGCACGCACTTGTCGGACTGTAGCCTGGTTAGCAAGTCCGGGGCGGACTTGAGGCTGGCAGGGGAGAGTGTAGCGTGCACGGGGGAAGGCAGCAGTAGGGCTGGTAGGTGACGCAATCACACACAGAGACATAAGCCCGATATACGCTCCTTGCAAAGGAGCCGGCTCTTTTGTACAGCGGTATCGGCGCTATGCTTCAGTGCGAGAGGTCCCGGGTTCGCGCCCGCCCTCCGCCTGTATGTGGATTTCCTCGCTCTGTGTGATGCGCCTGCCTGCGGGAACCGAGAACGCTACAATACTTTAGATTGCCGTTGAACATATATTTTTTTACTTCCTGTATATAAAACAAGAGGTTTATCCTGTTTCTGATCGTTTTTCTGATTTTTGTGATGCCCCGTTTCTTGGACATGGTGCTGCCTGTGTGATTTGACCTTTCAACTTTTTTGTTTATTTTTATGTTTAAAGGGACAGTGCTCTGTAGGCTACTTAGAAACAACCAATTAAAATGTCTTGTTCTTATTATTGAAGCAAAAATATATATCGTTTCATTTTGAACTATTTCAATTATTTTTAATAATATATGGTTGATGAACAGAATGGGTTAAATCTAGGAAGTACTTACAGGAATGGCAAACAAGCAAGAGTATTTATGTACTGCTTTGCTGAGGTAGAAAGAAGGCAGCTTCATGAGAAAATAAAAGGTGCAAAGTTCCTGTCAGTGATGTCAGATGGTTCAACGGATAGTGCTGTCATAGAAGAGGAGCTAGTATGTGCATGCAGTCTGTGGAGAGGGCAGATGCACAACACATCTCAGAAGCTGTATCTTCACTCATGGGCAGATTGTTTCAGACCCCATTCAGACTGCTCATAAATGTTGCTTGTTTTTGCATTTTCTTTTGTCGTCGTCACCCCCCGGAACAGTGTTGGCCGGTAAAATGTCTGTGTGGCCGGTAGATTTTTCCATCCACAAGAAAAGTTAATTTCAAGCCCTGTTTTTGTGTTTACTTGAACACCAGGTGTGGTGTAGTCTATTGCTGTTGGATGGCAGGAATCAGCCAGCCTTGATACACACATTTGCACACCCTCCATTTTGCACAAATTGGATTACAGTGGTGGTAGTTTGCATTATATCTGGAATTCTGCATACCTTCGAAATCTGCTTTAGTGGTTCATCTCTATGGGTGATGCAGTGTTGCATGCGATCGTGTTGAGTAGTTCTATAGAGGCCTTGTATAAGTCAAGTGGTACAGATACTGTATACCAAAACAATAATATACCCTGCTCCAACACAAACAAGACAGAGAGCCTGAAGTTTCTCAGCACTTGGACTGAATCAGGTGTTTTTTTTTATGCTGCCTTGCAGGTGTGCTAAAAGTTGAAGCTGCTCACCTAAAGAGTTTAATTACTTAATTAAAACTTTTGTTTGCTGCAGCTTTTCAGTTGATTTACAATCATGTTAAATTATCTTTCTGTAAACCCCTGTGAAATGTTGAGTCTTGATGTACAAAAAGTTTATTGCGTTAAAGATGTAATGGAATATGTAGAAACTATAATTAAGCTCATGGGTCTAACCTGAAGATTTTGAGAGGAAGTTTTATGTATCGGTGACTCGTATGAATCTTGAGAATCTTCAGTCTGTGATGCATAGTCAGATGTTCAAATGCATATTCATGGGGTTAAGGAGTTGTCAATCTTTTTTTGCATCGTGTTGCACAGTACTTAGAATAAATTATGGATCCTAGTCGCACTAATCATCAGGATTAGTGACATTTGTGGTACACCATGAACACTTCCTGCATGTCGCTTGAGCAAATTAGTCCCTACTTCTCTGATAAATCAAAGCCCATATTGTGACTGGAAAAAAATTGTTTTAAAAAGGGTAAATTGTATGTATCATAAAAGAGCTTGTGATGGGGATGCAAGATCTGCAGTTAAATTCCAGTAGAATTAAATTGATGAGTCTGGGCAATATCAGGGTTTTTTTTAAATTAAAGCAAAGGGTGAAGGCAGTATGAAATATTTGTAAATGGAGGCGGTTTTGGTTAATGAAGTGCTGATTTATTAACCGCTTCTTCCATTAACTCTGAGTGTGTGTAGGATTTTGTAGTAGCTCTCGGAGCATTTTAAAGCTTACGTTTCTTAATGATTGAAGTGTATCCTTGCAGGTGTTTTGAACCTGGTTGAGCTTTCAACAATAATTTAATGAGGATGCAGACATTTTATAAGAATCAAGGAACTATTGGCTACTGTTTTGAAGGTTACAAAGCGTTTCAGCTGAGATATGTTTTTAATTTTTTTATTTAAAGCAACTTTAACATTTTGTTTAAAGATTGTTATTTTTGTATAACAAGGGGAATTATTAAAAAAAGAATGCACGAACAGGAATAATCTGTACTACAAGTATTTTAACAATGCTAATAAATCTGAATTAAGCACTTTAGCAATGCTATTAACTGTACTTTTTATTCTTTGTACAACTTCAAGTATTGCATATTTTTTCAGTTTTTGTATTGATGTTAAATGAGAAACCTTATTTTCCCACTGGGCAGAGTTTATCCACAGGCTAGCTACTGATATTCCAAGGTCCAAGCTTAAAACTAATTTGTCTGCTATTTGATAAGTTTTGAAAGCTTTATGAAGTGGGCAGATGACCTTAGCACTGTTTTGAATAGTCATAGACTTTTTTGTTCACCACTGAAATATTGAAATGTGCTTGATTTTTGAATAATTCCATGTAAAACTTTTTTTTAATATGAGTACATCTAAGTGTAAACCTTATTCTTCAGAGATGGAATTATAAAAAAAAATAGAACTTACAGCTCTCTGACTAGTTTAGTTAGTTAGTTAATTAGTTAGTACTAAATAGGCATTGATGAACACATTTTAGTAGTGTGTGATACTGTAGTGTATATCTCAGAACGTTGATAGTTGAATTACATGATTAGTGATTTATATTATTGCTAGTAAACACTAGTTATTTTTTGCATACACAATGATGGCACTAGATAATACCAGCATGGCTTGTGTTTCGTCAGCAACGCTGAAACAACACAGAGAAAGACCACCCTAGAACAGCGGTCTCCTGTCTGAATAACTGTATAGTCCAGTATTAAAGTGAATAGGTATGGATTCCTCTATGGAGGAGACAACATGCAGTAAACATTCTGTTTATTGGAACTCTGTACAGATGTTTTAAATGCAGAGATTGAGAGAGTATGAAATAAGTATGTTGGGGTCTTTGGATGTCCTCTATGGTGTCTTAATTCACAAGGTAAATGTATTGTTTAGTTTATTTGGATGACTTTAGGCTTTAGTTGTGGTATTGTGCATTGGAATATTTCCTACTGCTAACATGGGTGAATATACACAAGTTTGAGAAATTCAGTGCTGTGATGGAAGGTGTTTTTGGAGATGCCCGTGTCCAATAAGTCTCTCCATCATGCCACACTTTTACATTTAGAGAGTTGTTTATTGACATGGTGTTTGCTGCAATGATGTTTGTTGTAATTGAGAATACTGTCGCTTTGGCCAATGAAAACTCTTGCCTAAATGAATAACATATTCACATCTTGCACAGAATAACATAATTGTCGATTTTTAATATGCTTTAAACAAATGTATTGCTTATTTCTTTTATTTTGTGTCTTGTTTTATAGCTTATTGCTTACTACGAGGAGCAGGAGACACAGCAGAGAGAGGGCCTTAATGGCAGCCTGACAGGAAGACGGAGCCCCCCAGACAACTTTGAGAATGGAGTGTCTGCCCATCTTGCTGTCTTCCAGCCAATCAGCGGAGAGATTGAGGTCAACTCTTCTGCACTGAAATCAAGTATGTGACCCAAGAGTACTATTGAATTGGCCTGTGCAGGCTTGATGGAAAGTTACACTATGGGTGACAGGAAAGAGTTAATATTTGCTAGTTTACTCCATAGTCATATTATATATCTAGTACTACTGTATCTGCAGTGTAATTTGGGACTTGTAACCTTCTGGTTACAAGTCCAGGGCTTGATGGTCATCGGTTCAAATCCCACCTTTGCCACTGACTGACTCACTGTGTGACCCTGAGCAAGTCACTTAAGCTCCTTGTGCTCCATCCTGCGGATGAGATGTTAAATCATTGTCCTATTGTAAGTGACTCTGCATATAATGCAGTTCATAGCCTACCTCTGTAAAGCGCTTTGTGATGGTGGTCCACTATGAAATACGCTATATAAAAATACAGCTATTAATAATAATAATAATAATAATAATAATAATAATAATAATAATAATAATTATTATTATTATTATTATTATTATTATTATTATTATTATTAAAAACACAAAGCAACTTAATTGCTGCCATTTACTTTGTTATTGCTTCATCATGATATTTTTTTGACTAACATACATAACGTGTTTATTGATTGTGTATAACTAAAGTTTTCATACTACACTCGCGCGAATGTGAAACTAGCTGCACTGAACAAACATGCTTTGATATGCCCAGAGATGATAACATGTATAAATAACTTATCTGGAAGTTTATGTTCAAGGAAACAGTGGCCTTGTACAACAGGGTTCTCTTGTCTGTATATTTAAACAAGGGCATCAGCTGTCATGAGCTGTTTCTGAATGTGTTTAAACCAAGAAAAAAAACACACACACACACACACACACACACACACACACACTTTATGCAGGCTTGGGCAGGTTATTGTCTCATGTGCGATTCCTTTTTGGCATAAACAGACTTCTGTATCCTGTATACAAATGAAGATGCCAGCAGCAAAATACTGTATGATATGTAAACTCTAAATGAAGAAGATCATCAGATCCTGTTAGTGAAAACTGTGCTTTAGGGAGAAAAGGCAGCGATTTGTTTTGGGTGTTTACATGGACCAGTGCTTAAAGAGCTTATCATAGAAACAATATGTTTTTTTAATGGACAATTCCTCAAGCAGCATTTTTCTTTTTTTTTTTTTTTTTTTGCTTCAGTGCTTCCATTGTCCTGTGTTGATTTAAAATTTTATGAGTAATATTACCCGGGGTTTACACATACTGTACGTGTACAGAAGCCAGCCCTTTCAAACCTATTGAACCCCAGCCTAATGCAGTATAATTCCTAAAATACAACTAAAAGTGTTTGAGTGGCGTTACTAAGATCCTTCACTGCTTAGGTAATTAAAATGGACCCAGCTGTTACTAAATAACTGATTTCTGTCAGTAATTTTTGTATTTAACTGTAGTTTGCAACCAAGCAGTTTTTGTATTTTTATATAAAAAAGCATATATATATATATATATATATATATATATATATATATATATATATATATATATATATATATATATATATATATATATAATTTTATTTGTCTATATAGTGCAGTTTTTATTTACTACCCACGTTGTTTTTATTTATTAGAAACCCCCAGCCTTTCCCATCCCTTTGCCTTCTATACTCGTCTAAGTTTTCATCACAGACTGCAAGTGGATCTCAGTGCTGAATGAGAAAGAAATGAGAAAGAATGAAAAAAGGCCCACAACATGGCATAACAATGTTAGGATGAATTGCTCTCACCTTGTGTCAATATAATCTGGAGTTTCATTTTCATTTCTGTCATGCAGTCTGTGTTCCAACACTATTCCCCTTGGGATCCATTTAGCATTAGTGTTATTGGTCCATGTGACACTTCAGATTGTTCTTCAGAACCCCAAAAATACAAGAAGTTGAACTTCATAAGTAGTGAAAATGAATTTCTTATTCAAATTCTCTGTCCCTTCTAAAATACCTTTATGACTAACAGGCTGTCTGGAACAATAGCAGCAATAGATACAGTTCTACAGTGTGTGACGAACAGTGGCATTTGAGTTCCAGCATGTTTTAAATGATTTGACTTATCAATAAGCTTGGCCAGATATTCAGTTTGGGTTAATCAGTCTGCCTTTCTTAATGATGGACTTGCCCATTGTTTAGAACAGTTTGAAGCCTGACACGTGTAATTCTGGTTGCTACGTAGTTACATGAAAAGTTGCCGTTAAAGGGTTGAGTAAAAGGGTTTGTTCTTTTTAACAGAACAGCCTTGCTCTTTGACCACAGGGCATAGAAATACTAAAATACAAAGATACGTTTTGACTAAGAGTCTTATTCAATGTTTTCAATCGTTTGCCATTGTATTTTAGTTCCTTTTTGTATTTCCTTTTTGTATTTCTTAATGTGCTCGGTGTCTGGCCAGTAGTGTTCGCTGTTGCGCAATGAGGAGAAGCTATCCCTGCCGGTTTCCCATCCCCCTCCCCGGAAGCATCAGAGCCAATGTGACGCCCCCCTCGGGGTCCCCAGCAAAGTTCGGCCTCTTTACACAGCTTGGACGGAAACTGGTGCTGTCCAAGCTGTGTGACTCATCTTGCGCTCCCAGTAGCAGCGCTATAACTGGATTAACCACTCGGGGACCCCCTGCATTGGGTACTTTTAACATTAACCCTAGAAGGATCTGTTAGATTTTCTATAAAAATAGTCGCTACCTTGGAGAGTATGACTTGCGTTGTGTTTGATCTTGTCAAAGACTCTTTCCTGTATTTACCATAAACAGCAAGAGTCTTACTTCACAACAACAAATATGCAGATGTAATCAAGATTTAAGAAATGGAATGCATAATTAGACAGATATTTTTTTCCAATTGTTAAATCTATAGAAAGTGACAATGCATCTTACTGTATATTTACTGTGGTACATACTGAAGTATTACGAAGTATTATTGTATAGCCTGTTTTGTATTGAGGTTGAGGTTTTTTGGCAGTAATGACATGATTTTGATGTAAACACAATTCTATGAATGTTTTAGCCTCTAAAAGTCAAAGTAATTTCTTTTAAATCCTAGATTCAGATAGGAATTGAATTTTATTCTATGAAGTTTCGCACAGTACATACTGCTGGTGCTTGCCATACAATGGCCATCAGGGTATAGACAACACAACACACAATGTGTTGTGCTCTTTGAAATGTGTAAATTTCCCAGAAATTGTGTAAATATCCCAGAATCCCAGAATCCCAGAAATGCACTTTGTGCAATGAACCTTTTATCATAGACCCATTTTTATTGAATGCCATATTCAGTATATGGCTGTCTACTCCACATTGCTGAAATTGCCGATGTGTGGTGTTAGTGTAGTTGCTGCATGGAATCTTTATGTACCCAGCATTGCCATGTTGTCATATTGTTACTGTGCAGAATATGTATTACTTAGGTCTATGTTTGAAACATTTGATCAAAGATACACCACCATACAACAAATATGTGTCTGTGTGCGATGATTTATACATTAATGTAGTATAACTTGCTGAATTACAGGGCATGTAAATTAGGTTTCAGAATACGAAACATTTCAGCCAGCAAAAATCATTTAAAAAACTCCTCGTGACCTGGCCATCTGAAACAGAAACTTTTTTGGAGGTGGATTTATCTAGTGTGGTGAAATGACCTTGCCTTCTAATTTGTACTTTTTTTTAAAGGCGTGTGTTTGAGTTTGATGTGCCACATATTTCTCAATTTAAACATCAAACTGGAAGTGTTGGCTTACAAAATAAACATTCTCTTTTCATTTTCAGCAGAGGTAAATAAGCTGTTTGTCATGTTGGTTTTGCCTGACGCCCATCTGTGTTAAAGACATCTGTGCCAAAGAGAGGCCCTAATTTGATTATTTGCGGTACATCCATCTTAAGTAGAAGTCGTTTGGAGTTGGTCACGCTTTCAGTGGCTCTTGGTTTCTCTGTCTCGGGCAGGCGGAGGTGAACACAAATAGTGATGGATAATGGCTCAGTGAGGCTAAACCTGCTTTCCTGTCTTTAATTTCATTTTGAAACGGCAGCATTGTGAAGACCTCATTTCCCTTAGGCATAACTGGGGCTAGCTGTGCTGTCAGTCTTTTAGGAAAGAGGAGACACCCTAGTTTCTGTGACCCTCCATCCCCAGACTGTCTTAATCACTGGTTTCTTTATTAAGTGGATTTTAGTGATCTCTTTACTTAGTGGAAACCCATAGTCCAGTCATGCATAAAATGTAAGTCCAATTTGCCACTAATTTAGTTACAAGCTGAATGCTTAGCTTCCTTTGTGTTGGTCCATGTGTCGCCTTTATGAGTTACTGAGGCAACACAGAAGATGCCATTGTATTTTTTTTTTTTTTTTTTTCTCTCAAATGGTTTTGGTGTCCATCAAGACTCAAGACGCATTAACCTTGTTCCAAGACAAAAATATCACAAAGATAAATATATAATCGAGGGGGGGTGGGGGCAACAGGAAATAAAGTATTTGTCCAAAAGGATGTATGTCTGCTGTCAAAACTAAACACATTTGCAAAAAAGATAAAAGTACAGTATATCTCGAAATAGGAAAATAATTGAAACAGACTTTGGACATGCTTCAAAGTAGGTCCAAGACTGAGTTTAAGCGTTAAGTGATTTGTGAATTGAGATCTTAATTCTCTATACTGTATTTATTATTTGGTTATGGTGTGTTTTAAATTGCAGTTGGATTATATTGATTGAAACAACTTATTTCAGAAATAAATAAATTAAAAAATGATAAATAGGCTCAGATTTTCAGAAGAAGTTGTGTAAGACAAAACACACTTTACTAGAATAAGCAGGTTGTATAAAAGAGAAATTAGTGAATATTTCTTGCCAGCAACCATTAAGGGTTAGATGTACTGAGATGGGCCAGTCGCAGCGCAAACCCACCTCAATTTGCATTTCTGTTGCAACAATTCGCAAAGTATACATTTTGTCATATGTACTAAGAGAAAATATGATAATAAAGAGAGCTGCAATATACTAATTTAAATATTTGTTGCATCATCTTAGCAAAATCTCTAGAATTGCAAGAGTTGTACGACATTATTGAAAGGCAGTTTCAGATTCTATAGTGGGGGCCCCCATCTTCACCCCCAAATAAAAAATGTGTTCCTATCAAAAAGCTTTTCATAATCATACCTCGCTAAACCGCATATGTTTGTCCGACATAATGAGGTGTTGGGTTTAATAAATAAAATAAAATCGCACACGCATACATTTAAAGAGCTCAATGTATTTAAAATGTATAAATCATTCGCTGAAATAAGACTGTGTTTTGGGTAGGTTGCACATTACATTATTTAAAAAATATAAATCTGTACAGTACGCCTATACAGTATAGTAGTAAAATCAAATGAATACCTAGCGCGCTTTCTTTTTACTTTCGCCTGTAGCTCGGCTACCGGTAACACAAAATAAATCATGCTGCTGTATTGTACACATTGGTATACAATGCAAATAAAAGATTATTTTAAATTGAAACATTGACAAGTTATGATACTTACTTCCAGGAAAACATTCAGTTCTTGATAATATGAATTTCAAAGGACCAGCAACACATTTTGCATTATACCACTAATTCATATGGTCATGAGTAGCCTATAAGCCAGATGTATACTGCCAGTTTTTATTTAAGTTAGTCAGTGGTGCAGTGGTAAACTGTGTACAATTACAAACCACCTGCACATTAAAATAATAGGTGTGTTTCCTATTCCTATACAGATGTTCAGAATGAGCTGAAGGGGTTTGTGGCACATGTGTGAAGTCTATTGCTCCCAACACGTTGGGGAAACCAGAAATGTCATATAAATTTGTTTTCAAGGCTTGTGAATGAATACACCCTGCTTTTAGAGAAAAATAAGTATTTGGCTGTTAGCATCAAAAATGCATTGAGCACAACTGGCAATGCACGAAAAAAAGCAGACTGGGAAATGCCAGCAACAATTTCAACTGCTTAAAACATGCTTTAAAAATTGTCGCAATTGCAGACAGCTTTAGTACATCTCATTTATACTATTTGAGAACCCTAATTTGCACAATCTCCACCCCCTTTTCGTGAATTTATGGAACACCCATAATTACATATTCATCTAAGGATGAACCTCAAAACAAAACTGCTGCTGCAAAGCATTTCCTAAAAAGTTACTAACAGCATTGCGTATGTTTAGTACATTTCACCCTAGACTTCCAACTGGTTTGCAACACTTTAGTACATCTACTCCTGAATGTTTTACAGCACGGGTTCCCAAACCGGAGCAAAGACATTCTATGTTTTTTTTTTTCTATTAATAACGAAAAGCCAGCGACGGCGGCAGCTGTAACCAGAAAAATAAAGTGTAGAAAGGCAGTATTGGTGGACTGTCAATCAAAGCAAAAATTCACAATTCAGAGCTAACAGATTGCCTACCTGTAGGCGGGATGTAGAGCGAGAGCTCTGACAATAGGACAGTGTTAAGGTCATGTGATCGCTCTGCTGGCAGATGTAAAACGTGTGTTCAGTATTAATAAAATTACAATATGTCGAAGTATAAAGAACAAAAAAAGCAGCTACAGGAGTCTGAAAGCATTTGTACCGTGGGCTCAGTTTTGAGGTGCTGGAATGCGTTTTTTCTTTTGTAGAAACGTTTTATTACTAACTTTTGTACTTGATAACATTAATTACAAAATTCAATTGATGCCTATGATGAATACGTTTTTGTGACAAATTAGCTATTACATTTAAAATATTGAGTACTTTGGTGTATGTTTCAATATAAACTAAATCAAGTTATTAATCAAACTCCTAAATCGTGTCACATACCGGTAATTGATTTATTAAAATGTTTGGATACACTGCTATTTTATTGAGTACTGGCTCGTCCACAGTCGTCTTAAAATAATGCTAGAATATGTTTTGTTGGAAAATAATAGTAATAATAAAAAAAAAAACGTTTTTTGACTGATTCAGATTTCGCTGCAGATGGATTTATTTTCCTAAGTTTTCTTTTGGTTAAGTGGTACAGCTGCGCTCTGCGACTTTTTTTTTTTTTTGAGGGGGTGGGGGGGTGCAAGCCAACTGAATGTGATTTTGCAAATTGTATTTGGTTGTACAGAGTAGTGGTGAAAAAAATAACTTATGCAAGGATCTCGTTTCCCTCTGTATTGTGCGCTTTCCTCTTTTTTTGTGCATGACAGTTCAGCGTGAGAGGTAACGGATGGATGTTTTAATTACACAGTGTTCAGAAATTAGGATTTAAGTTATGTTTTTGTGCACATTGTAGTGCTTTTACTCAAAAGTGATTCCTGTTCAGGTGTTTGAATGGGAATAATAAGAGCCATGCACTTATTTCTTGTTTGATGACCAAGAAAAATAACTGCATTTCTAAAATGTTCTATTATACAAAGGTACCTAATTTAAAGGTTTGATAAAAACATCTGTTTAGTTTTTGCAATTTATTTTATTTACTAAAATGTTATTTTCACTCATTGCATATTCTATGTGATTTCCATCTTTCACAATATTTATTCAAATGAATAAAGGACAATTTAAATTAGGTTTATTTATAATGTTACAGATTTAAATATATAAAATGTTTTTAATTTGACATTTTCCCCAAGGAGTGCTAATAGTGGACCGCAGTGCCTAATGCAGCTGAACAGGTGGGCCTCAGGTAAAAAAAAAGTTTGGGAAGCCCTGTTTTACAGTAGTTTTACTAATTGTTTTCTCTGTCCTAAAAACATTTTATCACTACAATAAGCGCATTTGTGCCAGTAGTCCAACCTTTTGGGACTAGACATGTTCTTGAATGATAATGGCCTGGGTTCACAATCACTGCCAATATTCATATCATTTAACTATTCGACTGCAGTAATTTGTTCCCAGATTAATAATCTCTGAATGTGGGGCAATAATGCAATTTTTTGTTATCGATTTAGCAACTGAAAATAATTACAATAATTCCATTCATCACCTGTTTTGTTTCTAATTCAGTGCAGACATTCACATTCAGCTCTCTAATCATCAAATTTTAAATCAGAAACAATTTCTAAAAACACCAAAAAAATCTGTTGAATAAACAATATTGAAAATGCAATGCATTCAATGGTAGTTAAAATGTTTCTAATTTTAAAATTGTATATCAATTCACTTGTGCTTAATTTATTACAACACACCCAACATATTTTAACATGTAACTAGTAATGATTTATTAGCACAAACAAGAATCGCATATTATAATTATTCCAAAACTACATAGTCAATATTTATTTTTCTGAACATTCATGCACATAAATGTTGTGTCTACATTGACCTTCTAACATTTACACAACATTTTTTGCCTTCAATGTATAATGACTCTTAGAGTAAAAACATAGAGCATGTAAATAGGGCTGCCTTCAATGAAAATTTAGCCACTGTCTAAAACCTTTTCTTCCCTGATCCTCTTTAAGGGTCGGGGGTCAAAGTTAACCATGCTTTTTTCCCATCAGTTGGGCCAACCTGCAATTTATGGTTGTCCAGCTAATGTAATGAGCATCAGAAAAGATCATTAAAAGAAGACATTTATTTAGCACTATGGTTAACCTCTTGCCTTACATTAAGTAGACTATTGGTTGACATCCAAGTGAAAGGGCAGCTTTAGAAACCACTCGCCTATGTGCTGGCCAGTTTTTGATGAAACTGTTGTGCTGGGGTGCACTGATTATATATATATATATATATATATATATATATATATATATATATATATATATATATATATATATATATATATATATATATATATATATATATATATATGTATATATATATGTATCTCTATCTATCTATCTATCTCTATCTATCTATCTATCTATCTCATGCCGATAAAACCATGTCTAGCTTTTCCATCACTTAAGCTTCACTGCCATTACCATCTAAAATTGATACCTTCACTTACCATCTGTCGTTGAGCGAGATGCAATGTTTCAAGAATATGTGGCCTGCCTATTTCTTAAATTGAAGAAGGAACAGAGTACCAAGATAGATGTTATATACTGTAATTGTATTCTAACAGTGTTAGCCTGGTCTTTTCATATTGTACTTGGAGCCAGGAAATTTCATATCTTTTGCCACTGACCTACTGTATGGTGTAACCTTGGGAAAGCCACTTCAATGCATTGTCTATGCAATCTCTAAAGGGTGTCTAGAAGGGTGTTAACTGAAGGTGCATAACTGAGTGACATGGTATGGGTGAAATATGTAAACATAATTAGAACAATTTCAAATACTGGTCATGTTGTGTAATGCTTTCTGTTTGGTGTAATGCTTTTCAATAATTAACTCTCCACTGCAACGATACCCCTCTCTCTTTTGTTTCTCTATTTTATCCCCTCCTAGGACTCGAAGCATTATAATGCATTCTTATTTATTATAGGGCTATTTCACACTGTAGGCACAAGCCACCAAGTACTGGGGTTTCCCAACTGCCTGTGATAGTTCTCTAGTGTTTTTAAGTCATCCTCTGTGAAGACTGCTTGCTATTTCAGGAATTTCTGTATTTTACCTTTCCACTGGGAACCTGCATTACTATAGCATAGCAAATTGAGGCTGACATTCATAACCTTGTGTCATTGACCTCCCTGAACAGGGTCAGTGGGCTTAACTGACCCTGACTTATAAAAGCATGATGTTCTCCTAATCTTTTTTAAACAACCCGTAAGAATGAAAGCAAGTGACGTTGTTGAATATGGGGAAAAGGTGAATGTATTTTCAAATCTCACACTGGTTCTGCTGTTTTTCATAAAGCCGGTTTTTGACTGAGTCACAAGTTTGATTTAGTTTCACCTGGTTTAGCTTTAAAGTAAGACTGAACACATCAAGCAAAGGGCTGTATATTGTACTCTGCATGAAGAGTTCTACTGCTGACGATACTGCTGTACTGTATGACAATCTGGATCCCATTTCTTTTTTCTCTTCCCCTCTCCTCTCTAGTTTGAACTTCCTTTTGAGGATAGTTTTTAGCACTTTCTATACCACTGCATTAAAAAAAGATTGCATTATTATTCTCCCAGCAGAGAAAGTAAATAGCAAGCACATTTTACCTGCAATGTCTTAACCAGGACTACATCAGTCTTCTGTAAAGCCTAAAGAAATAAAACATGAATCACTGAAAGCTCTTTGCACTAGTTTTTAGTTTAATGATTTTGTATAGCAATAAAAGCATTACATTTGTAGATTAGTGAAAGCAGCAACAGCTATGCGTGCTCAGCTGTCACCAGGTCGCTGCTGAGAAAGTGGCTCTTAAAGCTCTGGGCTTAACTGTGACCAGTACTGGTTTCTTATCAGGGTTTTCATATTAATGCATGTGGCAAAGTGCCCCAACCCTCTGCGTATTTTTGCACATGTGGGGTTGTGTGTTTGGTGAGTGGAGAACGGGTATGGAGAGGAGTATTAAAAAGTAAAAGAAAATAACAATTGCTACGATGGGTACTTGTTTGTGGAGTGTTCGTCCCTGTTCAGTCTTATGTTCAATCTTTTATTTTGCTCTGTGGGCATTGTTTTGTGTCAAACCTTTTTATTTAATTTGCAATAAACTGGTGCAAGCAAGCGTCTTCACCATTTCACCTCGCAGTACTGTGTGTTTCTTTCGGGTCTGATGTCACCACTACAAGCCATCTGTGACCATGCGTCACAATCCTCTACTTTTTACATCTCCAATAACACTTTAAGGTTTGTACATCATATTCACCAGGCTACCCAAGTATAAGCAGAATACTATAATAAATGGTTGTTATTTGAGTCCTGCTACATTTTCTATACCAACAGCTATTCTAGGTTACGCTGACATCCTGATAAGTTCATAAACATGTACGTTATTGGCATAAAAAGATTATCACAAATCCCTTGTTTCTTTCAACTTAAAAAAGATACAAAACATTCTAGGCATTTAAATTTCTTTGGTCAGGCGTTGTCAAATATTTCAGTTACCAGAGTCCTTCGCTTTCTGAGAAAAGACATCCTTTGTAGGCTGCTTTGTAAAGTTGTCACAAGGACAGGTTAATTCAATAGGGTGGCCAAAAGTTCTTCTCATCACAGAAAATAAAAATACATGTTGCCACTCCCTGAGGAACCTTAACAGAAGAACCTTTTTTTTAGACATTTTGAATGTTGATTAAGACCAGATATTTAACCTCTGACCCTCCGTCACACCCCTGGGTACAAATTGCCTGTAATGAAGAGATAAAGAAAATGGATGGCTTTTTGTTCCATTGTTTGAGAGGGAATAATTTTTGAAAATGTTCTAAAGAAATTAGCTATAATATGCAGTGCGTGAGATACAGCAAGAGTAAGTAATGTCCCTGCTGCAAAAGTGACAAGTTCTCAGTGTTCACTTTAATATATTCATATTTTGTAAAATATATTTAATACACATTAAAAGGCCTAATGTCTGTATTAGAATAATGTATTTTAAATATTTATAATTATGAATTGATGGAAAATTAGTCTCAAAACAAGTATAAATCTTAAATAAAAATTGTAAAAAATGTATGCAAGCATTAGCCTAAATCTTTTGGAAGTTAAATGTCTGTTAACCTTTGATAAGCCAGAGCAAGTGCTTGATTTTCAGAATGTTAAAAATATATATATATATATATATTAGAAAAGGATTTCATTCTCACTACAGTGATTTTCTTTAGATTCAATAAAGTCTGCCCACAACACAATAACAGTGTTCACTGTGTGGGATGGAACAGCAGAGGGCTTGCGTTGGAAATGTGGGTTCCTAATGAAGTAGGCTGGTGTTATTTAATATCCCCCCAAGCTCTCCACATTTCCTGACCCTGCTTTTTTATTTGCTTCACCCCTCTCTGCAGGCACACCACTCCTGGTGCGGCGGAGCAGCGACCCGGCACTTGGCCCACCTGCTGAATTTCACACAGGTGTTTCACATCCGCAGGATTCCAGTCTGAAGCCCAGCACCACGGTAAGCTTGGGGCCTGGTCCATGTGGGACTACCAAAAGAGACAACAACACACAAATTTAATAACTCCTCCCTGTAATTAAAAAGTAGTTAGTTGAAAATGTGTGGTAATGGTGCCAAATACCGTACAGACTACAGTCAGATAAAATCGATATATTCAGCAATCGCTTTCTTTTACCATGACGTGGCATAAAACTAGACTTTTTTCTATCATTTTGAATCCTAAATATACATTTAAAGAGCTATTTTTCAAACTGTAAACAAAACATTAGATTGTTGGAATCATGGAATGAATCTGCAGTGTTTGTGTAAAAATGTATATGGTAGACTTTTATTATTTTTTCAATTACTTATGTAATATATGTATTGTATTTTATATTGAAGGCAGATAACTACGTTTTTGGTGGGGAAAGATTTTTTATTTTTTTTGCAATAAAATTAATATAATTTATGCGAAACCAAAATATAATGGTATTTCACTCAGTTTTGCAGCATTTGCTTTTTTATTTATTTTTTATTCTGTCAACCTTTTTTTCTTTTTCTTCTTATTTCTTCTCATCAGTCTGCAGTTCGAATAAAAGTAGCCTAATAGACTTTCATGATATGATGGAAAAGTCATCTCTTAACATGCAAAGCTCTTTTTTCCCCAGTCATAAGATGAGGTCTGTAAGAATTGTAATGTACTGCTTCACCTTGTCTGGTTCATCCCTGTGTCTTGTTCGGTTCCTTTCACTTCCCCCAACTAACCAAACATAAAATACGCTACTGAAAAGCTTTATGCATTTGAGTCCTTGTGACCACTCAGGCCCCTATAAAATGTGTTTTTCGTTTCAGTAAAGCTTTCTATGCATCCAGCTGAGCCCCAGACACTTGTACGCACTGTTTAAGCTTTGAACCACCAGGAGAGCTCTCCAATTGAATTTCTCAAACACTGTATTTTTTATGTGATGTAAAAGTAGGAACAAAGAAAGATTGATTGTTTATATCAAATGCTATATAAAAAAGTACAATTTATATTGAAAAATAATTGGTTTTAAAAGTAAACTTTCTCATAACAGACTTGATCATATTGTTATGTATATACTGATGTCTTTAGTATATACATTGGAAAGTGGTTCATCTGATTTTTTTGTTGTTGCTAGGGGCAGGTTATCTTTAGTTTTGGTCTAAGATAAACTAGTTTCTCTCAACAGGGAGCTGATATGGCAGACAAAGTGGAATGTTATCTTGTGTTAACGGAGTGTTGTGAGTGACTGGAACCTTTATCTGTGACACATATCAGTTGACATATGGTTCACACTGCAGATACAAAGGGAAACATTTTGGTATACATGTGTCTGAGTGTTGGTGTTGATTCACAATCCCCATATTTTGAAAGTGCTAGTCCCCCTCAAAAGATTTTATAATGGGGAACCGTTCATGACAAATAATTGGTTTATATTACCTGAGAAGACAGTGGGGTAAGATTATACAACAAAAAGTGAAAATCTGTTTAAATCAGTTTAAACTGAGATTATATCCAATGTGTTGGTAGGATTATGTGCAGTATATGTTTAGTAAAAATCTAAATCTGATTTAATTTTGGGTTGGCAATAAATCTGGTACCTACTGTTATAGAAAGTCTGACCAGAATTTAAGATTGCCCTGTCATCACTTTGGAAATTAGTTACTTTTGGAGAAATCTGTAGATGAAGGTTATTGAGGTTTCTTAAACTATGATTCTGTCAAGTTATGTTTTCAATCCATACACAAACATTCTACTCACACAAGTATTGTAAGACCTTCAGCATGGATTGCTTGTATATACACGGCCTGTGGGGAAGTTCAGTTTTCCACAATATTTTCTTCAGCAGATATTGAAGTTATAATTACAATTATTTAAAGCTATACAGATCCCAAGAGGATGTGCACATTGTATGTGGTGACTATTACATGTATTTGGAAAATGGTGTGCTTTATATGGGTTGTCACTTTAGCATTTTATTACAATATTTATCAGTTTTACTTGAAACCAGGGTGTTAAAGGCTGATATGACATTACTGTAAAATATAATGTGCAGTTGTCTCTTGTTTTTAAATTTGCAATTAAACAGTAGGAAGGAAATTGAATTTGTGACAGCAAAGTACTTAAGAACTTAACTACAATAAAAAGAAAGTGGCTGTGTCAAGTAGTTATTGTTTTTAAAGTTGTCTTAAATGTCTTTTAAACTAGGCCTTTTAAAAAAAACAAGTCTCCAAATTATGAATTATTAAACAAAGGCATTATGAATAGTTATATGGAAAAATATATTTATTTTGCATACACTTTTCAAAACCCCACCAAATGGGGTGAGTACAATACTTATAGCGCTATACCTAAAACATATATATATATATATATATATATATATATATATATATATATATATATATATATATATATATATAAATATAAATATAAATATATAACACATTTATTTAAGGCACCATTGAAAGTGATGGTATCTATATAATATTTCATAGCCAACAGCCTGCACCTTGATTTTTACAAAGATAAAGAAGAGAGTCTCTGTCACCATTGTTATTAAATGGACATTCACGCAAAATGACAAATTGAGCCCTAACAGATGCCATTATTTGCAGAGTATGAAAGGGGAGGGTGGGGGGTGTTAGGGCAGTTCCCAAATTTACTGAATGTTATCCTATGTATAGTTTAAATCAGTGTCAGACTCCCTTATCAAGCAACAGCTGAAAGATAAGAACACTAATACAGATGGATTGCGGTGTCCCTTTTCAAGGTTGGAAGCCAAACATCTGTACTAGCATGCCCCTGTTTACAGGAAACAGCCAACAAGAATGACAACAGTTTTCTAAAGAGAACAGAGAGCAGGCATCTCCATGAACTTTCATAACAGAAAGACAAAGCTCGATCAGTGTTGCAGAACCCTCCGCAAACACTTAAGAGCACTGGGACACAAGGATTTGTGTTTGCTTCAGGCGCTACATGAGAAACATGAGCATGCCGATTCGCATCATAAATACAGGTTATCTGTCCATTAGTAATATTCTGCTGCTGTTTATTTATTTATTTTTTTACCTGAGCATGCACCTGTGGCCTGTCGAGCCTCAGCACATCTCTAAGAGGCATATTGTTTGAACTTGGATGTCTTTTATCATGTCTGCTGGGAATCAACAAGTATAATCCCTGGGATACAGTGTATTGTGTTAATTACTCTTGAGCTGGTTCTTCCTCTAAATAACATGTACCTACATTACATTATTCACCCCTGCTTGAAGAAATT
The DNA here is from genome assembly GCF_902713425.1 of Acipenser ruthenus. Lineage (NCBI taxonomy): Eukaryota > Metazoa > Chordata > Actinopteri > Acipenseriformes > Acipenseridae > Acipenser > Acipenser ruthenus. The sequence continues at coordinate 37,390,421 of NC_081198.1, read as the reverse complement.
ACAGGGTTACTTTGAAAATTGCGTGAGCATGCAGTAACCTCCCCAATCAACTGGAAAATGGCCAGTGAAGCTGAAAGGCTTTGAGATTTGTTTGGTTTTCCACTGGTGGGTCAGGTACAGTTTAATTGCTACCAATACAGATTGGAAAATGGCTTTCTAAATTATGTGTGCTAGTTACTTTTCACTCTGTATTCCCAAGCCTTGCATGATTCTTTATACACTACTGGAAATATGACTTGGAATGGCATAGGAAATAGGACTGTTCTAAAACATTCAACATAATGTATGTGTTTAATGAAACACGTGAAAGCAAGAGACGGCAGTTTCAGCTGTTGTATTATTCAAACCACATCAAGAACATTAATTTTATTTCTGCTGTGCTGTTTCAGCGATCAACAAAAATAAGGCAAGTCAAAGATCATTCTTCTGGTGCAGAGATATGGTATGAAAGATTATTTTTGAAGCCAGTTTTGTTTCTCAGCAAGTATTAATGCAAGTGATTGTTTCTATCTGGGCCTACGTGAACTGGGTCTGGATTTCTCTACCCAGTCCACACATCACAGAACAAACATGACAACTGCTACTAATTAGCACCTATGTTGGCATTCTCCCAGTCTCTCAGGGAAGCACATTGATTAGATAATACTGAACTTCATTCTTGTCCCTTGAGGGTGGTACCTTCAGGGCAGGGTTGATCATTGATGATGCACTTGCTTTGTGGATTATAGAACACAACGGTCTCCTAGTGGTGTAAAACAGATCATCTTTTTTGTTTTTTTATTAGTTTATTAGTATCATGCAATCTATCTTTGTGTAAAAGTACTTGTAGTGGTTTGATATGCGATGACATGGAAGATATACACCAAAATCATTTAAGTAAAAGCTTCCCTCTATGTACTGTATTACTACTAGTCCTTTTACTCACAGCTCTGGTCACTTTTTATGTCAGTTTAAAGGGGAATTTCTTTATTATTTCTTTAAATGCTAAGGAACTTTTTAGAAAGACTACCCTAGCACCATTAATGTAAATGGTTTAAATGTATTACACTGAAAAATAAATACAAATAGGCATAGCTATACATATTAGTATATCAGAATAGTTTGCTGCTTTCCTTTACTACAAGAGTAGTCTGAAGTTTTGAGTGGAGTTACCTTTCCTAGAACTGTATACAGATCTGCAGAGTTGAAAAAGAAAACAAGAAGTAAAACTTACTTGTAGAAATCATTTTCATTTACATGAAACCGTAGCGGCCAGCTTTACAACAAAGTAAATACCATCTCTATTGACTCTAGTATTTTCCATTCTTACTCCCCCACTTTAAGCAAGCCCTCTAAACATGTTATAAGCCTTGTGTTGTAAGGGAACATGTGACCTTCAAAGCCGCCTTCTCTCCACGGCATCTATAAAGTTGACAGGCATTTAAGTTAGTCTGCAGGGAGTCCCTGGGCATGTCCCTCGTATCTCCTGTGCTGTTTTGATGACCCCGGCGTTTCAGTGCTCTTTGGCTTCCATAGATTAAAGTCTTCTGAAGTAAATTGTCTGGCGTGTTATTCTAAGTGAGCTGTGCTGGTTTTATATGATGTATAATACATGGTGTGACAGCGGCTGTGGAAATAATTACCTCTGGGAGCTTGTCTTGATCTTTTTTTATTTGTTTTTTAACAAAGATGTGCGTCACAATAACTTCAATAATTAGCTTTTCAGGTGTTTTTTAAGGTGTGCCTTCAGTTTGACAGACATTCATCAAACTGGCAGAGGACCATGCTTGACCAGATGGACAATGGAATTGCCTTTAAGAAGACACAGATTACATCCTGGTTGGGCTTTAACCTTTTCCTTGTCCAGAAAATCAGTTAAAGAGGCTTAGCTTAGCAAAGGCTAACGGGAGAGAGAGCGCATGGACACTGTCTTTGCAGCAGCCATTTTGGGTGGATTCATGTGTTGTCAGTAATCATAACCTGCTGATTGAATTGGATGTATAATTATTTTTCACAAAATTAAACACATCCGCATTAAAGTAGACCCAATGTGCATTGAATCTGTGAAATTAAGATATGTATAATGATACATAATGTCTTCAAAATCTGTAAACTGTCTGCAAAATACATAAACCTTGACTTTACAAAAAAAAGGAAATGATTACTGTATAAAATGATATGGTTTTAACTACTATTTAAGTATCATTTGTTGCCTTTGTATAATGCAAAGCTTTTTAGCCTTGCCTCATATCCTTGCTGCCTGTCACCTTGTCAGGACTCTTGAAAAGGGTTCTCCTGGTAAAATAAAGAGCCAATGTGAAATGGTAGGTAGAACCCTGAAATTACAGGCTTACGAAATGTGTTTGCAGTTAATATTTTTTTGTTTTATCTACGTAATTGTAGGCTTTTCTATGTAAGAGTTGGGAAATAATAATGTTGTTCTGTCCTTTTGATTTGAAATCTTGGGAAACTGTAATTTTTATATTGTCACTTACTGAGTTTTTGATGAATAGTGGCTATAAAGATATCAACTCTCTGGAAAGGCGTGGCTTCTTGCAGTTAGTTTTCTTTTGTGAAGATTGGAATTTTAAATTAAAAATAATAGATACTAGTTTTACAACTAGGCATGGCAGTTCTTATTAGTATTATTAAAACATTAAACAAAATTGAAATATTATATATATATATATATATATTTAAATAGCACCTTAGGTCATTAGCTCTAGCAATTAGTTCACGTAAACATCTTTTAATCTCTAGCTGCTTCCAATTAGACTGGGAATATTTATCTCCAATTTTTTTTTTTATATATATAAAGGTTAGAAAATATTTTTGCTGTTTTATTCTGTGCAGTCTTGTGACTGCATGGTGTTATCTCAAGATGATGAAAAACAAATGGTGCATGCATTAGCATTTAAGAAAGGCTGTTTTTGTTAGTTTGAAGTTTGCTTATGGATTATTCTTTTTATTAGCGATGTCTCTTTAAAGCCAGAACATCTGATTTAGTGACAGTGTAGCTCTTATTCCCAACAGAACACATCTGTTCCCTATTAATAACTTGGGACCTGTTAGAAGATCAAAACAACGCCATAGGGATGTTTCTCAGGGTTTACTGCACCTTCACCAGTAGATCAGACGCCTTTGGATTACTGGACCGTACAGACTGTTGTTTGTATGCAGTGTAAGTTTCAGTCTTTCGTAACAACTGTGTGTGCCATTGAGCCCGAAATGTGGTAATTGTTCTATTCTATAATGCTTTGTTCTATTCTCCATTGTTCATGGTGAAGTGCTAGTCAACTGTGTGATGGCTGCACCTACTGTAGCTAGGATATGCTTTGCTGAGCACTTTATCCTGTTGGAATCCAAATCACTTATATTAAGTGTTAAAAACTAGATCAGCAGGAAGTCAGTCCAAGTTCACTTGAAAGTCTGAACCTTCCTTTTTAACTCTGAAGATGTTATAGGTGGCCCGAGAGATATGCAAGTTAGCAGCCCTGATGAAAATAAATAAATAAATACGACTCACTGGAGGAGAAATATAAAGTGCTAGAGCGTTGAGATGCTGTGTTAGGATTATAAGCCTTTGTTATCACTATATCACTATGTGTGCGATTGCTGTTTGTTTACTGTATGTTTTCTTGTATGGATGGATCTATGTTTCTATAAAAGATTGTGACTCTTTTATAAGGTGAGCAACTTGTTGGTTTGCTTTGAAAATCTGGATACGCCTTCACAATTGCGAAGGAACAAAACAAACACATTGCAGATTGTTATAACACAGCATTCCCCCAAAACACCCACCTACTGAGTATTAATAGATCTGTGAGTATGATTTGTAGTTTTAGGCATACACCCTTCTAGTTACATTTATTCTCTTATCCCTCACCACAATCTACTTGTCTCAGCACTATTTCGCTAGAGAAATATGAAACTAAACCAATAAGACATGCCATTTGTAGGCTTTATCTTTCTGTAGACCACCATGTTTGTATGCATTATCAGGATTAAGGCTGGGTGACTTTGTATCACCTGTGTAACCCTTGTACTAGACTACAGTTACAAAGTGCATACTGTTCCTTGACTGAAACATTTTCGAATATTTCCAAATGGCATTTTTTTTTACATATTTCATTTAAAGTCGGAGCTTCTCCACTCTAGATTATAGTAAAATAAATACATGAAAACATCTGGACTTTAACGTGTGCCCTTTTGTTTAGGCCCTATGTAAATTGCCTTTGTTCAATCGCTTGATCAGTCATGTGGGCTGTTATTAATACAGTCGGCTTAAATTTGGTTTGTTTTTGTTGCCATATGTTTGCATAGATCAGTAGTATACACTGATTTGTGTAGTCTCCTGGTTAGCGAGGTGTTATATTATAGAAGCAGTCTGTACTGTCCGCAGCATCTCCTAGATGGGTCCATTCGTTTTAAATGTCAACGATACCCTTTCAGATTAACGTTGGTAAATGCAACATCCCAATTCTGTGAGACTTGACAAACAGATTTTACAGACAGATGGGGTTTATAGAATAGTGCCACAGGGTCATGGTGAAGTGCATTAGGGGCTAGTGCATGCTGGTGACCCCTTGTACATCTCTTGTCAAGAAGGATTTACTGTGATGCATTACTGGCATATTGCCTACATAATGTGATCACTATTTTACTAGACCTTCTCACAAACTAGGCCTGAAAACTACTTCAGCTCGTTAGGGTCATTATCTGTGCAACACTCATGGCATTACATGTTTTGCATTATTGTATTTTATTTTCTCATCATTTCTGTTACACACCTGAGAGGGTAATGTGCATAGTAAGAAAGAGGCTCACAAATATCTTCATCATTTTTGATAAACCTACCTAACAGTGTGTGTTAAAGATACATTTTAATCGAGATTTTCTAATACTGTTTGCAAATGTTTACAATTCCACTGGCACAGAACCTTCGGGAAACATATCGCTGGCCTGTGCTTGTGAGGTGTCCCAAGTATACAGGGATGAGAAATACAATAACATTTGAATTCTCAACTTTCTAAACCTTGGTGGTTTAACAAAAATAACGGCAAGACAAGAGAAAGATTATAATGTTGACATTCCGAGAGAACATTGCATTCTGACTGTGCAGGTGAGTACACATTTCAGTTACATGAAAGTGCAGTCGTGGAATAATTAACACAAAAACTCTTTTTGAATGAAAGAGCTTGAATAGGTGCTCATAAGCATTGAAAAACTGTGGGAAAGACTGTGCTTTGTGTCCAGACAAGGGTTCATGCACTACACAAATATGGGTTCCAAAGGCAACTGTAGCCATTTGTAGCCATTAAAACCCCTACACAACAATGCCATCGAACTCGTTTTCACAGAACTGTATCCACTGTATTAAGAACAAAAAATAATCTAAAAATAAAAACCCTCCACCACATGATACAGTGGGGTCTGGAAGCATTGTTAATCAGTAATACTGACTAAAAAATAGAAAGAGCTTTTGAGAAGAAACCCCAAATGAATCTGGAGTGGTATTAAACTGTATACAGAAAATGGTCAGTCAGTTGGTCACAGTTGTCCATGTCTGTCTTAATCTATCTTTCTATTTTTCACTTCACGGTTGACTTCCATTCCTATTTGATTCATTAAGGGCTTTGCATGCACAGTTTTTTTCAGTATATGTAAACCTGCTAATTGGAATAAAATTGTTATGGTAGGGAAATGTTTCTTGAGAGGGTCAGTCCTAATCAGGATCCTGATGCCTTGCCACACAGTAACAAACCGATTGATTTATTCTGACAGGGAGTAAACCAAGCATTGACAGATAAGGGGGGAGCTGACCAGAGCCGAAGAGCAGAAGTGGAGACAACCCAAATGCAGCAAATCGTGTACAGGTAGGGATATTAACTAATTTTGTTTTATTTATTATTATGTTTCAGAGCTCAAGGATGCCTTGAACTTGCATTTAAACTATAAATAATTTCCAAGGAACCAGAGAGGGAAACCTTGTGTATAAATCTGCAAACCAATTTGCTCTTCTAATTAGGGTGTCTGGATCGGAAATGGTTTTCTTTGTTCTTTTCTTTCTGTGTACAGAGTAATGGGAACTGATGAGAATTTAGAAGTGAGGTCTTGCAGAATCCAATAAATCAGAGACTGGGGTGGCTTAGGTACATGTAGATATATTCTCTTGATGTATTTACCGTGCCAGAGATGGTCACACCATTGTGTGTGGGAGGGTGGTTCTTATACTCAGCTTCTACATTTATGTTTGTTTATTTATTGATGTATTTATTTAAAACCTGAAAGACTGAACAAACACCCAATAGAGAGTGTTCTCCAATATATGTGTTAAAAAATGGACATCATAAATGAATGATGGCAAAAAATGATTTGAATTAAAACTTTTAGTTTTATGATAATACATGAGTAATATAACTCCAGCTCAAAACCACAAATGGCTTGAAGCATTGACCCAGTTTCCATTGTTTTTGAGAACTGCAGTTACCCCTTGCTGGCTTGGTTTGATATAATTCTTTAGCATCATTAGAGGACCAGCCTGATTCTCCACGCTCACATTTGTTCCTGTGTTCCATGTCTCAGTCACATATCCAGGACAGAATTAAAATTATTGAAAAGAACCCAGATGATATGGAAATTAACCTCCCTTCCTATTCTCCTGAACAAACTGACAACTAGAACCCCTTACTTAAGACCTTGATGATATGCCTGCTATAAGTCATGGCACAGTGTTTTTGCCACAAAAGTTTTTTAAAAGATACAAAAAATGGTTCCATGTACTAAATGAACTGCTGTTTTTTGATCATGAGTCTAATCAGAATGTCCCAGGCTACTGTGCATTAAATATTCCAGTTGAGAAAGTGATGCCTACTTTAAATTACAAGGGTAGAGTTAAACCAGCCATCGGACTGGAGACGCAGTGCTTAAATGAGGGTTCCTGCCAACTCATGACATCAGCCCGAATGTCTCTGCACTGTTGCTCAGTACGAGTGCAGGACCTCCTGTAATGCACGTCAGCTCATAGATGATTCTATTACTATACATGCACTACAGACGTGTTCTTGTGTCAGCTTTGAGGCATATCTAATTCTGGATTCTGCCTGTTCCTGTCAGAGTTTAGTCGGGCCTCTTCTGCAGTCTGGCAGCCTTAATAGAGGCAGTGTTAACTGTGTTTTATTAAAAGCTCCATGCAAGTCTAGCGGCTGATGTGGGGGAAGTTCAACTTTGCGCTTTGAGCACAGCAAGCATTCTTGTCATGTAATCCCTGCCATACAGAAGCCCTTTCCTCTGTGTCAGTGAGTAGCTGATGATCCACGTAATCCTGTCTAAATGGGTCTAATCACTGCCCCATCCCACTGTCCTAGGTGGGAGACAGAACTCCATCATCTTTGAGCATGGTTCTGTCTTTTTACAGATCTGCTTGACACCCAGTAGCTTCAGTTTAAGGTTGATACCTGTAAAAGTATCCTCTGTTACCCTGGTTAGGATAGGGATTTCACTTTTTTATTAGTATTATTTATGTTTTTTCTCAACTATAAATGGTAATCAGGGTGTAAGGAAAACCTTTGTGAATCGTTGCACACACGGATATCCTACAGGGATCAAATTGGTAACCCTCTTTTGCAATACAACGTCCCACCCATCCAAGCCCAGTCCTAATAAACATGGAATGGGGTGTATTCAGTTGATGTAAAAGAACACTGAATACCAGTGTCCTTTTAAGTAAAAAAAATAACACTATTCTGTTTTCAACAGGATGTGCACTTAAAGAAATGCACTAATCAGATGCACATGCACTGCTATATGTTTGATTTTCATAATCGTGGCATACAAATGTATACTGTCTCAGTGGTGGTATTTAGATCCACCGGTATTTAGACCTATGAGTGTGTAGACCAATTTAGACCAATGTCTGCTTGTGTAACATTTAACATGAACAGTGTTGTCATAACTCAAAAACAATACTGTGGGTTTTTTTTATAATTAGATTTTTTTTATATAAAAAAAATGTAGGCTATACTATGTACAGTACCAGAAATATCCTTTAATTGTTGTATGCTTTTATTTGAAATAGCCTAGCTGCATGGTTAAATGTAAAACAGTCAGGTGAGATTGACGATATATAAAGGGTGCCACAAATTGTTCCCATATTTTCATAAAATGCAATAATACCTTATCAAATCTTACTTCAACTGGGACATACAAAAAAAGGAAAATGCAGAAATTTGACAGTCAAAGCATAATCAAATGAATACTTTTTAGTAACATCAAAGCAGTGTTATGTGAAATACTTCTACATATAATGAATCCTGTTATGCTTTCTTGACCGTTATTGTTAAGTTCTCTGAAGTGTAAAAAACTTTTCTAAACACAGGACATTGGCTCTGTAGTTAAAAGAAATATTATATTTCAATTCATTATTATTCATACATAATGCATTATTTGACCTACACTATCTGTATTGTGCTGTCTCTATCAGTAGTGAGAGAATTTTGTCCTTCAGAGATTCAGCTTTATCAGTATGACATCATTGTCAGGATGTCACAATTGACATAATAACTTGTGTGACACACTATTATTTTAGGGTGAAAAGAATATCAATAATTGCTGTCAAGATACAATGCAGTCAAAGTGATAGTGCTACTTTCTTTTATATTGTTGTCTAATGTATTTCCTCAAAATTCACAAGCTTTCTTTTGTGAGTTGATACATGTTTGTAAAACTTCTAAAACAAAACTAAGCTGTATTCATTCCAGGTATGTCTTTACTGTACCACTAAATCAGTATGACAGCTATGTGCATACAGTTGACAAAGTAATTTAGTATTTCAGTTTGGTAAGAGTTTTTGTTTGCATGGACATGCATAGGTGTTTTATTACGAGATGTTGGGTTTCCATAAACCCCAGAGTCCAGAACATAGGAAGTGGGGGCTAGGGGTGAGTGAACCTCTGAACTTATGTTTTAAAAATGAATTGAAATCAAAATGAGTAGAAATCTAATTGCAGCAATTTTCAGACTTTTACATGCTGAAAGATCACATGTAATTGAAATTTCTGCTTTACTGGTGAGATTGCCAAGCAGTTATGCACAGGATTTTGGAGATTAGGGAAGGGCAACACAGAATGGTGTACAGTATATAAAAGGTAATGTCATTTTTGTAGTCTGGTTTTGTTGAAAACAGTCATCAGATAGCAATACCATCTGTGCAAACATCACTCACACATACAGTACACAAGCAATGTGTTAATATTTTTGCATGTTTTAAGTATAGCTTTCAAAGCTCCTTTTCCAGCACTTCATTTGTATTCCTAATACACTTTAGACCTGAGATACATAGAAAAATTTGAATAAAATGCAGGAGAGAAGGGGGGCGGGTGGTTCATCTTGTTAATGTATGTGGAATTCATTAGGAGCACCTAATTACTTCTCCCCTGCCCTTTTCTACTTCACACAGAGCTGGGCCTTTGATACACATCGGCTTGCTTTGATTAATTGAAACTTCCAGTTTGTTGATGAAGCACTTCTCAAGAACTCAATCTGTTTGTTTACCAGAGCCTGTTTACCTTCCTCTCTGCCTGTAAAGTATATCTCTCCCTTTCTCATTCCTCTCTCCTTCCCATTCTGAACATCAATAGGGGCAGCAGTGTGGAGTAGTGGTTAGGGCTTTGGACTCTTGACCATCGGGTTGTGGGTTCAATCCCAGGTGGGGCACACTGCTGCTGTACCCTTGAGCAAGGTGCTTTATCTAAATTGGTCCAGTAAAAACCCAACTGTATAAATGGGTAATTGTATGAAAAATAATGTGATATCTTGTAACAATTGTAAGTCACCCTGGATAAGGGCGTCGGCTAATAAATAATAATAATAATAATAATAATAATAATAATAATAATAATAATAATAATATGCTCTGTGTGAGTGTGTATCTTTGATACAGTTTACTTTATGGTACTGCTTGATAGAGCTAAGCTCTTTTCACAACAACAATATGATAACAAGTCATCTCCAATGTGTTTTACAATCAGAGATTAATGAAAAAGCGATTAAAATGCTGTGATAGTAATAAATAAGAATAACCGTGGTTAGTGCAAGATTAGTAAAACGATAAAGAAAGTGTTGCCAGCTAGATAACTTATTCATCCCATCTCTGAAAGTAATGTATATCTCAGTGGAGTTTTAGACCTGACAATTATAGACTGCAATCAGTTGAAGAAATCATGTCTTCAAAAGACTTGAAAACTTAAGAGCCTCTGGCAAGCAAATTAATAAGACTTAGGGCACATAAAGGGACTTTTAAGTTAACATGAAAGAATTGTAATCATGTCATGGAATGTTTTGTCACTGTCTTCAATGACAGAAGCTTGATACAATGTGTGTTAAATTGAAGAACCACAATTAGCTGCTTAGCATTTTTGTCTGCTACAGTGCTCATGAAAATACAGTCTTATACCATATGAATCGTCATATAAATGTGCAGACTTTGGGTAAGTAATGGTTATTAAAGATGGTTGTTTTCATTTCATATTACAGCTGTGGCCAAAAGTTTGCATCACCCTATAGAATTGTATCTAATTTTGCTTCATAAAGTTGAATGAAACCTGCTGTATAATGTTACTTTAACATATTAAATGACATACAGCTTTGTAGTTTTCCGTACACAATGAAAAACTGAAAAAAATTGCAAAATGTGACATTTCAAAATCGAACAGATACTAAGTACTACTAGTGTGGCTTCCAGTAAACTTTTGCAATATCATTTTGTAGTTTATTTGATTATGTGGTGTTAAATAAAATATCTAAATTATGTTCATATAGTTTAAAAAAAAAAAAAAAAAAAAGATGTCTCAATCCTTAAATTCTAGGGTGATGCAAAACCATCAAAATGTCAGTACAGCACAGTCATGAATAAATAAATGTGATTAAAATAATGATAAATAGTGGTAAATAATTACATGAAATGATTCCTTAGGGTCGTATTCCAGTTCATATGTTATATAATAGCAACTGATTGGATTTCCCATCTCAAACCCAGTATTCTAGCCCCAGTTTATTGAATCAGAATCTAATTTGTCTCCTGCAGCAAGTAGACAGAATCCATAAATAGTGAAATAATGAAGGTTGCTACAGCAGGCAGCATATCTAAATGCTTATGTGATTTTATTATTATTATTATTATTATTATTATTATTATTATTAATAATTTATGTATGTATGTATGTATGAATGTATGTATGTATTTTTATTTATTTGGCAGACAACTTTATCCAAGGTGACTTACAAGTATTACAGGGTAGTACAGGGTTACAGTGCAAGATACATATTTACATACAGCATAGTTTGCAGTAAGTGCAAATAATACTACTAAAATACAATAAGAACTAGGATGCAACAAGTTAGCGTTACAACAAGTTATATCTACAGTGTCATGTTAATAGTGCAATAATGCAAGGATAGTGCATTAGCTGAGGAACCAGTAACACGGTGCGTAGGTCAGGCAAGTCCAGTGCTTGTAGATCTAGTCCTAATGTGTCATTAAAACTGGTTGAAAAAAATGAATTGGCTGTATCACTTTAACTATTTGCTGCCCAGTGTCCAATATATTTGACATTGAGAAAATAGGTATGGGAACATAACCAGGGCAGTAAAGGGTTAATAGAGACATATTTTCTTAATAGACATATTTTCTTCTAAATGTGAACAACTATGGGTAGAATTTCCCCCTACAATATTTGCAATAAAATCACATTATTATATTGCACTTCACTTTAATCAATTAACGCAATGTAACACAATTTTTGCAAGTGGGGGCAAATATTATTATTATTTATTTCTTAGCTGACGCCCTTATCCAGGGCGACTTACAATTGTTACAAGATATCACATTATTTTTACATACAATTACCCATTTATACAGTTGGATTTTTACTGGAGCAATCTAGGTAAAGTACCTTGCTCAAGGGTACAGCAGCAGTGTCCCCACCGGGGATTGAACCCACGACCCTCCGGTCAAGAGTCCAGAGCCCTAACCATTACTCCACACTGCTGCACATAAATATGCCTTATCTGGCTCTCCTAAGATGACTGCATCAGACATTACACCAAAAGATGAGTTTGTGCAGCTTCTGCCCTTATTACCTGAAAACCTGCTGCTGTGTTCACAATTTGTAAGATTCACAGACTAAACCATAAATAAAAAAAAGGGTCAGTCTACAATACTTGGTACCAATAGGCACTGTAACATGTGTTCAAGTTTGTCTTTATTATGAAACCGTATTTTATTAAGATAAATGTTTTTAAATGCTTGGTATGTTATACACACACACACACACAAATATAAGTGCATTAATTTTACTTTGACATATAGAGAATCTTCGCATAAGAATTTTCACATGAAAAAAACCCTGGTATTTGTGACATGATTGGTAGTCATCATGTACCTTGAATTAAGAAACTCCTTTGTTATATAGGTTTTCAATGTGTTATTTTACTGAAAATGTATTTTAAAAACTTTAAAAATACGCTATTGGTGAGTGTTTTTTTAATTGCATGTTAGAATTACAGATCATCAAAATTAGGGTTTCGCTTGTTACATATGGTGTCAATAATTACACTACTAGAAATATCTTCATTTATTTGCTAAATGTAAATATCTCTACATTCAGAATGCATTACTTCTTAAAATAATTTTATAAAATGTGCACGTTTTGAGTTCTCATCAAATATAAGATATTCAAATCCAAAATAAGAATATTTGAATGACCTACTCCACCTTGGAGTCAATACCAGGATATATAACATACGAACTGCAGTTTGTGTTGAAAATGTACATGCTTTTCATAATTACTGTAATCTTGTGTTTTACCACAATCACCACGTTTTATTTTATTTTATTTTTTATTGTGTCTTCAGGCTTTTCGCAAAGCGGGAATCTGTTTTACCTGAGCATTTTTCACATTGGTTTCCAACATTGTTATGTCGGTAGATTTGAAACGTCAGGTTCACTAAAATAAAGATGGTGAATAGTAGGGTAGTCATTGAATAAAACTGTGTCAATTGAGCATGGCATTTTGTTTTATCTTAAGACTTACTTGTTATATAAATTCATACCTTGCACAGTTGATAACTAAAGAAATAAATGCAATGAAGTCATTTTAAAATTTTGACTGTGTTTCCAGTTTTGGTACCAAGTATTGGAGACTGACACAAAAATGTGAATTGATACTTTACCAAAGGGATTGCTTACAGTATTGTTGCCTTACTGCCTAGTATCCAGATATAATCTTTTTCGCTTACTAAATCGCTATAAATGAGCTTTGCTTGTAAGGCTGTACAAAGAGTGTGATGCCAACAATTTGGTGCCAAAGGAGAATCTAGTCATTCTGTTAAGGTGTAACAGACTTGAAGATGGTTTCTGTATTGTAATCACTGCTTTTGGAAAACAATGAATGCATTAGTTTTAAAAAGTCTGAGCTGTTTCATGGGCAAGCCTCATCTGTTCATGTTCTCTCTCTTAGTGGCCTGGCAAGGACGGTGACGATTGCTGGAGATGCTGGACCCCTGGGGATCCATGTAGTGCCCTACATTTCATCTCTCAGTGGAAGGTAAGACTACAACGGGACTGCTGCTGTTCCCTGTAGGTTTCTACTTAGGGTCTAATTTAACAATTACTGATTTTCTTTTTAATTAAAATATAAATAAATTGTGTGTATTCTTCCTCTAAACGAAAAGGAACGGAAAGTGCCTGCAATTACAAACACTGAAATAGTAAATGTAATTAGCACAACACTAGAAAGATGAGAACAAATGGCATTGGCTGTGGTGGTTTCCCCAATGGAGATAAAGCATAACGTATCCATTTAGGAAAGTTGAAAATGTAATTAAATTGTGAGCATAATACAGCACAGTGATTGCACATTAAACAATGGCACTGTAGCTGTGAAAGTGAAACCCAATCACACAGAACATTTTCAATGTGTGTTATGAAAGTGAATAAAGTGATCAATATGGGGTAAAGAAAAAAGGTCATTAATGTTATTTAAAGTAAATTGAAAGGGGTAAAGTGTCATGGACTGTGTTGGAGAGATGGTAGAACTTTAACAGGATATATGACTTGCTGCAGGACAATGAATAACCTGTGTAGAAAATGTCACACTTTTTGTCTGGATTGTGGGGAATGTATAGAGCAGAGGATAGATGGGCTGGGTTTTGTGTTAAAAAAATAAATAAATAAAATAAAAAAATAAATGCCTGTGGCTATCTTTGATTTTACTTTGCCACATGCACCAAGCTGTAGCCTTTAGCATTGTCCCATTTTATTTGATCACCTGCTTGACCAACCTACTGTATTTTGATCATTTGAGCCTGAAAGATAATTTCATTTTATAGACGCATATGTGTCATGTTTCACATTATTACAACATTGTTAGTCAAACTGTGTGAATGCTGAGATATTTTAAATTGAGGCATTTCTTACTGTCAGTGTTTTAGAGATGTCACAGGAGAGCAAAAAATGAAGGAGCTTCCCTGGGACCATAAAACCTGATCTCTTCTAAGCAGGCTTTAAAGTATTTTGGCTTCAAACCATGTAGTTCCCACCCCCAGGGAAAATACCATCTGGAGCCTGTGGCTATGCTTCTCCAGCGCAAACAATTACACTCACTCTGACGCTCAATAGTGCAGCTAATAAAAGTTCATTGATAGGAGCTCCAGACCCCTTTTGTCAGTATCCTTGTTTACAAATGTTAGTTTGCAGTCCAAGGCAAGGGTTTTTAAAACTGGCTTACTGGCGCAATTCCGGCTAATGACTAAACCGAGTATTGTGACAGGGAAGCGTCACAGTCCAAGCTGTTACTGGCAGGAGAGACTCAGAGGCAAGCAAGCTGCAGTGAAGCGCTGTTGCACAGTTTATTAAACAAAACACAGGAACAAATGAAAATGGCAACAAAACAAAGATTACAACAAAACAATACAGACTGGACCTTTGGTATAAAGTTTTAAAACAGTACACAAAATCATAGCACAAACACTCACCCCAAACGCCTCCACCACACAAAGGAGTTCTCCTTCCTTTTATACATGTGGCCGCTCACCAATTAGCACCAGTAACCTAACTGGGGAATGATCACACTGATTTCTGTGCAGAGATTTAACCCCATCCCTGCTAACCTTACATTCCCACACACTATTTACAGCACAGGGCTTCTACCCTGCCACAGTATTTTTTTTGGAACACAATAAAACTGAGAGTCCACTCTCCTAATTACAATTAGCAGTGGACACCATATTTATAGTTCATGTGGACACTGCTAAGCTTATCAATAATCATAACCTTCAGAATCTTATCAGCATTGTGTTTAAAGGCCTATGTGCTGATTAAAAGGACCAAAGCCGGCTTTGTTATAGCGATGTTTGAAGTAGGGGTGGTGCAAACCAGTTTGATTTTGTAATGATTATCCTCCTGAAAGACTGCATTCAGGAACAATAGGACATATGTAAATTACAAAGCATGCCTCACTAATGGAGATGTCACATACAGATGTAATGGGTATGCTTGAATTTTTTTTTTTATTATTA
The DNA here is from genome assembly GCF_902713425.1 of Acipenser ruthenus. Lineage (NCBI taxonomy): Eukaryota > Metazoa > Chordata > Actinopteri > Acipenseriformes > Acipenseridae > Acipenser > Acipenser ruthenus. Next base: position 37,374,866 of record NC_081198.1, on the reverse strand, counting down.
TTATTTTTTTACATGGACTAAAATAGCTTTACTGGTAAATCATTTCTCTGGAAAAAGTATTTACTGGCGCACTGCATGAAACCAAATAACAGGAAATTAGAATAAAAAATATCCCGTCAATACCAGGGTGGCCTTGTTCTATGTCTTTATATGGGCAGCAATTAACTCCTTTTCGGCATGTGGGTGGTGTGTATCTGTATTTTTAAAACCGATAGGAATGTAGTGGTTATGAAAGGTGAGCGAAGCCATATGTCTGTCTACTGGCTTGTTGTAGTATAGGTGTGTGCAATGCCTGCTTTCCTACCCAGCTCATTAGGACTTCCCAGAGGGGGAAGGTTTATGGGGCATCGATCATTCAGTGGTGCACATGTATTTTCTGTCACCAGTCCTGCTTAACCAGCAAAATATGGTTACACTGTTACAGTTGCTGCTTTCTGAGATGTAACCATTTATTCAATACATTATAATTTTCCATATGGTGCATTACCTACGTTGGGGCAAATCATATTAAACAATACACCAAACATTTTTTTTCCAATGTATAGTTTAATTGTTTCGATCCTCTCTTGGCCTTCAACACTGCCCAGCACAGTCTTCAAGCTGTATCTTTTTATTAGTTGTATTTCATACCATATTCAGGGGAAATCATCAACTATTTATTATACATGCAAAATCAATAGTCAGCACTCTAGGTGTGAGGATTATATTATGGACCTATTGCCTAGTGTAGAGTTAATAACCAAAACCAACACACTTATTTGTTTCATATTTTAATTTGAGGTTAGCAGTGCTGTTCTGCAAAAAAAAAAAAAAAGAAAAACATGTATGAAAGCTTTGGGTTCAGATCACAAAATGAATGAACATTTAGTTACGGACTGTTTTGTTTAAATTGATTAATTAAATCAGTGTTGCAGTTCATTAAACCTCAACTGTTTGAGGTTGGAACTTTATTCTCATTTGAAAAAAAAAAAAAAAAAAAAGGCTTGTCAAACAGACCTTAAACAAAACATCCCTGAAAACAGTCCTTCATTTAAGAGCCCTGTTTCACTCTGTTGGAAAATTGCAATTGGAGTGTATCCGATTAGTCCTAAATTGTTACTAGTTGGTTGGATACAAATATGTATTACTTGTAATTTTGTCTTCAGCGCTAATGTCATGTGTTTGTTGTTGTTGTTGTTGTTGTTTTCTTTAAAGGGCACTTGGTCTGTACATCCGTGGTGTGGAAGAAAACAGCAGATCCAAAAGGGAAGGCCTTTTTCAAGACAACGAATGCATTGTCAAAATCAATGATATAGACTTAATGGACAAATCATTTGCTCAGTAAGTAGAGGTTCCTTTGATGTCAGTTATTTTCTATGCATCAATGTATACTGTATATCTTTTTTTTTTTTTTTTTTTTTTCAAAGATAGGCCTGTTAAATTCTCTGGGAGTATTATGTGTTTTTTATACAAACAAAGACCTTTTAAGGTCCATTGTTGCAAAGAAAAATGTCTGTTTAACGTAAAAAAAAACAAAAAAAAAACAACATAATAAAAAACTTCAAAAGAAAAGTTACTTCAATCATTACAGATGAAACGCGGTATATTTTTATTCCTTTTATCATACGTTGCTGTTAGCTGTCTTCATTGTCGAATTCACAAATATAGGGATCTCCTGATGCTGGTGAAAAAAGAGATAATAGAATCTACTTATTGTGATTGTAGTTTTATTCATGTTTTGATAGCAGTAACGATCATTATTTTGAAGTCAGAGTAGCAATCTCAGTAAATGGTTTATAAACTTCATAGCAATCACTTGTGTTGTATTACGGATCATCATAAGTACTGTGCTGACAATTTGCCTATAATTGTTCTGCAATTTAAATAGCTTAAACCATGTAGCTTGAGTTCTAAGAAACTACATACACTATATGTTTTATTACTGGTACTGTTTGCTCTTCAAAAACCTGGTAAAGGTTTTACAGTAAAACAAATATGTAAGGGTTGATAAACTGCAACTTTTTTTGAGGTCTCATTTTTTGGGGAAAAAAAAAAAGAATAGCTTTATGAAATAAATGTTTTCATTTCATCTGAAATAATACATATATTGTTTTATTTATCTAGTGAATAAAATAAAATGATAAAATAAGCGAATGTATTTTTAATAATCAATGGTATTGATAAAGACTTTGCAATTTTTTTCTTAATAGATCGCAAGAGTTGTTCCGACAAGCCATGAAAAATCATACTGTCAGCCTTAATGTGCTACCTGCACCCAACAGAGATATATATGAAAAGAATCTGATTGGTCACCTGTACAGCCTAGAGAATGAAAACAGTGTTCCGAAGCTCCAGGTTCCACTCCCTGTGAAACCCAAGCCTGCTCCAGCCAATCAGAAACTGGAGATTGGACACCCTCCAATGCCTCAGAACACTAGCCTCTCTCCGACTAAGAATACCAATGAAAATACATTGGTGAAAAAGAACTCCTCTTTATCCCCTCTAGTAGGGTTTGGCAGCAAGAAAATAGGCAAGAAAATCAAAATTGACCTCAAAAAAGGTACGGAAAAAATTGTTTATCATAACTGGAGGTATCAAAGGTTTTTTTTTTTGTTACAGTAGATCAAAAAAGGTTTTGAAAGGTTTGTTGTGGTTCTGGTGTTATTCCTTAGTGTTTGTTTGCAGCATTCTGCTTGCAGATGTAGGATGTTATAATGATGTCTGCAAACTATACAGTGTACTTCACAATGATGACGTTAAACAGGTAACACTTGTAGAGCTGATATTTTTAAATGGGTCTATTTATTAATCCATTAATTGAAAATACTCTGTCAAAATCAAACATCAGGCAGACTACAAAATACAGTATGGTATTATAATCATTAGGGGTATCATAACCAGATGCAATGACACATAATAAAGACATGTTATCCACGTTTTTGTCAGTTCAACTAAAAATTCTGCCCTTCCTTTACCTGTGAACTGTGCAGTGATCTGCCGTATAATTTCAAAGTGTTTTCCTCTAAGGTTGAAACATTATGACAGGCTATCCTGCTAAAGCTAATCTGCTACAGATATGGCCTCTCAGCAACACTCTTGTAATAATGACTTGACAGTAACCCTAAGTCAGCACTTTTAGCAGGCCATTGCATGATAATGTAGTTACTCAGGCATCCTTATCCCCTGTGATTCAACCTGCTGCTTTTGTATTTCATAACTCATATAAATCATCACGGTTACATAAACTGTGTGTGTCCATGTTTTCTGTTACACTCCCCTGTCTAGAAAAGTAAACCACCATTACAGTACATGAACAGTTTGATGGATTTCTAAAAGCAGCTCTGTGAAGGAGACACAAGTCTTGTCTTTTTCCATCACACTGGAATTTCAAAGACCATAAATATATCATTCAGTGAATTAACCTGCTTGAATACACTCAGTTTGAAGATTTTTTTTTTAATTCTACCAATTTGTTGCATTTAGCTGTGATCCACACAGCCTTACTATTAAAGGCAGTTTTCTGTTTACAAAAACAGAGTGCATTTGTTCATTTCTTGTGTGTACATTATCTCCAGCAAATGTAATTGAAGACCACATAAACAATTGTTGTCATCTTACATTTTCCAGCCATTCTCAACATACTGTATGTATCTTTTTAAGAATATTCACACTTGTCACCTGCTTTAAAGTTACTGTTACAAAGTTATTAAGTAGCTCCAGTAGCCTTTTATTTAGTTACAGATACAGTATGCCGTACAGAAAATACATGCATAAGGAAGACCCACTTAAGCAATAGATGGTATATTTCAAACAAATGTGGTCTCTATTGAAAATGTCAAATGCTTTTTAGACTGTCTGTTATTGGTCATGGTTTAGATAGATTATTTGTATGGTATTAAAGTAACACCAAACGAAGAATAAAGTAAACTGCCCCTCTATTCATGGACTGACTCTGTTCTGTTATTTGTGGTCCAGGTCTAGAGGGCCTGGGTTTTACAGTAGTAACCAGAGACTCCTCAGTCCACGGGCCTGGTCCCATCCTGGTGAAAAACATACTGCCAAGAGGAGCTGCTGTGAAAGATGGCAGAATGCAGTCTGGAGACAGGATCTTGGAGGTAAACCCAACTTCATTGTCAAGCACAGTCTCTCTTTATTTTCTCTCTATAGGTGTTTATTCATTCTGTATTCATTCATATAGAATGAGATGGTGGGCTCTGTTCACATAAGATATATATATTTTTTATGTATTTTGTTTTGTTATGCATGTAACTTTTCCAGAAAGTCAATAAATTAGTTATATAGATATGCTGTTTCCATTAGTAGTCTTCAGCTCAAGGTTGTGATTGCAAGGATAGAAATTTGAAGCATTTAAGTGAACACCAAAAAGAGAGGACAAGCTACTTGGACACCCCTGCTGGTTTGTGGTGTTGGGACATTTGCTGTTCTACCCCACTCAGACAAATGATTTGCTAAGTATCCTGTCATCCATTCAATGCAATACCAATGTGAGGGGGAAATTCTATTGAATAATTACAATAAAATATCTTAATATTAATAACATTTTAAATAGTTTTCATAGCCTAGAAAAAGGCGAAGGCCAACACATACTTTTTCATAAAATTCTTGTTTTGTAACATTGGGCTGTTGACCTTTACCTTCAAAGAAATAAGGAACCAACAAAACAAACAAAAAAAAAAATTCAGGGTGGAACCACCTAAAAACATTTCACTCCAGCATCATTCTGAAGGTTTGAAAATGCGAAGTTTAGAAATGGGTTAATTATGATTTTTATGTTGCTGAACTTTTTTTGATAGGTGAATGGCACGGACATCGCTGGGAAAAGCCAAGAAGAACTGGTTGCTATGTTACGAGGCACCAAACAAGGAGAAACAGTCTCTCTCATTGTGGCAAGGCAGGAAGAAGTCTTCTTACCTCGAGAGCTGGTAAGCTTGTATTGCGGGGGGTGGGGGTGCATGCAGAAATGTGATTATGTAATGTTGTTGATAATCCTATTTGTCTAGTAAACATACCAGCTAAATTTACATCCCAATAGATTACTGTTTTAATTGCGGCAAGGTGTTTAGTATGTTTATTGTTTATACAAGACCCCGTGTTCTGATTTGAGCTGTATCTGAACATCATAGTAGCAGCTCTACAGTTATGCAGTAAGTAAGGTATTGCTTTACTGTAAACAAACAGCAAAAAAAGTCAATTGAAGAGATCAAAGGTTTTGAGGAAAATATGTGCACATTTTTATTTATTTTATATTACTTTAAAAGAACAAAATTAACTTGACAGTTGTTTTCATTAAAAAAGAAGCAAATTAGACTAGGGTGGTACCCATTTTAATCAGATTATGATTAAACAGATATGCAGGTACTGTATGTTGTTGTTTTAAGCAATATTTTTTACTAGCTTTATAACTTTAAAATTTCTTTCAAACCAAAAACATTTCACTTTATACAATATATAATAAAAGTGATTAGCTGGACACTGCAAAACTTGTGTAACTGTGTCATTTAAAGACTCTGCTGAAGTCTACTTCATGAAAAAAACTGTTTTTGTAAATTTTCTGGATATGCTAAATGTATTGTTTTAGAAACAAACCGCATTCCTCAGCCTGTCTGTCCCCACTAGGGCCCCTCCTGAACTTGGTCATCTTCCGTAGTCCTGAGTTTGATTGATTCCTTCGACTGGCATGTTTGATCTTTCTTGTGTGTGGCGGCCCCGAAAAGAGGAAGCAAAGCATTTCCTTCTTTTGTCTTATCCCTGTGGTTGCCTTTCTCAGTAACCACCCACTGTCCCCCTCGTATGGTTTAACTGTCTTTCCTTACAAATCACTACACCACCTCCTCCAGAAGTGTGTTTATAGTTATTCTGTTATCGCCAAGTGTTTTTTAAGGTACTGAATTGGGCTGGCGATAGCTCCTTCGCACATGTTTCACCAGCTATACAGGAAGTGCTCAAGCATGCTGGTCCCTGTGATCTGACCTTGCATCACTTTGCAGCTGTGTGCTGCCTCTTCCTCTCGCGGCTCCTGTTGAAAGAATGCCAAAACTAACTTGTTTTTCTGCACATTTCAGCAGTTTTGGAAAATAACATGAGACTGAAGGGGGGGTATGGTGTTTAGTATTGAATACACTTACAGGACCTCCTTTATATGTGTTACTCTGGGGAATTGTACTTATTTGTTTAATTATACATAATGCCATTTGTTCATTTTTTGTCATTGCTAACAGCACTGACCTAAAACAAAAACATTGAGGTGCGTGCTGAGTACTTGCATTTGTGCGCAGCAGTGTGTAAAATAGTTTGCCATCTCCTAGTCCTATATAAAAAACAAATTACAAAAAAAAAGCACCACTTGCTATGCATATACTTTGAGAACAATTTGGTGTAAAAATAAATAAATAAATAAATAAATAAATAAATAATAATAGACCTGCTGATTTGTATTCATTTTAAATTTTACAGAATTAACATTTTTTTTAAACCCTTAACCATTTATAGAATGTTAAGGTAGAACACATATAGAACCAATGGAATTAAAAGCCTTTCCTTGTCCATTAACAAAACATCCACTGGCACTTAGAAAGAGCATTCCGTTGGTAAACGTGTTAAAAGTCAGCTTCCGAGGCTCCCGAGTGGTGCATCCGGTAAAGGCACTCTGCGTGGAGTGCAGGATGTGCCCTATAGCCTCTGCCGACCGTGGACAGGAGTTCCCAGGGGGTGGCAAATAATTGGCAGAGTGCCGCCTCGGTGGGGCGGGCTTAGGTCGGCCAGGGTGTCCTCGGCTCACCGCGGGCTTGCCTGTAAGTTGCCCGGAGCTGCCTGGTCCTCCGATGCTGTAGATCTGAGGTGGCTGCATGGCGGGCCTGCAGAGTGAAAAGAACCGGACTGCTGACAGCACACATTTCGGAGGATGCGTGTGTCCATCTTCATCTCTCCCGAGTCAGCACGGGGGTAGCAGTGGTGAGCCGGGTTGAAATAAAATAATTGGGCTTTCCAAATTGGGGAGAAAATGAGAAAAAAAAATAATTGTCAATTCCAAATTAAATTTTTTTTTTAAAAAGTCAGCTTCTGAATGAAAGTTGTCTGGTACGTATTGAAAAGCAGCTTACAGCGAGTGATGTGCTGTCCCCAACAATCCACCCATGAAGCACAGGGGCTTGACTATCATTAAGGGCAGACACCACAGCTGACCCTTACTGTGTTTCCCAGATGGGAGTGTCATCCTGCTGATGTGTCCAAACACAACAAGGGTGATGACAGATGGCTTGTGCCGTCCTGTCTTCAAACAAACCATCATTTTGCACCATCTATAATGCAGTGCCTAACACATTTATAATAATAATTAAAATTAATAAATAAGTGTCTTCATAGAGCATTAAGCCGTGAGTAAACCCAATACTCATTCTGTCTTCTGAGGGTTGGATTGTCAGTCATATCCAAGGGTGGTTTTGATGGAACTTTATCTATCTTTAGAACAAAGCTTTTAAAGATTATTTATAGATCCCAGATGAGGACTAGTAAGGGTTGAAATACTGTAAGTCTTTTGAAAATACTGTGCCCCGTGGACTGCCAGTAATCTTTCAAAGGGCAGTCAACTGGCTGATTGTAGCAATCAAAACAGTTAGGGAAATTGCTTTTTGTGTCGATGGGATAAAAATTGCAGATTTGACTTCAACAAAGGCAAGATAAATGCCTTGTCATTTTGAGTGTGCCTGCTGTTATTTTAAATGATTCCTTCTTTAACAAGTAGAATGCATTGTAGTAACTGTCAAGTGTAATTACATATAACTAGAGTATGCAGGTAATTCATATGAAATTATTAATTTATATTGACTTCTACTTCATCACACATAAGCGATTATTCTGAATTGCCTCAATTAAGTGTGGACTGCTTAACTGATGTTTACATAATTATTTGGATACGAAAAATACATATGTACGTTGGTAAAGTATTGCATTTGAATTAATGACACTTATAAAAGTGGTACTGTTTTTACTTCTCCTAGCAGTAGTAGTTGTGTTATTTAATGTATGTTTTTTTATGCGCTTAGACTTAGTTTGTTAATTAGTCAATTGAGTCAAAGTCTCATTTTTCAGTAGAATGCTAGGCTATCGTGTTTTTTTGGTTTTATTATTTAAGAAATGGGGAATGTGTTATTCCATATTTTAAACAGGAAATCCTGAGTTAAATAGAAGTACATTTTAAAAATCGTATTTACTCAAAATGCATGCTGGCATCACTTAAAATCTCATACTGAAGTTATTAATCATTATATTTGAATACCTGTTTTGAACATAAACAAGCATTGGCTAAACCCATTTAATAACCCAAAACAAGCTGTTACCATATGGTAACAATATCTGTGAAGGGCTAATTTGAGATGTGATATTGTACAGTTAATTCTGCTACACACAGCTGTGGGGTTTTATAATATTCTAAACAAAAAGTTTATGATTTGGTAAATCTGCTCATGATGCACAAAACAGACATCCATAAACAACTTGCATTACTTCCTCAATACAACGCAAATCGTCCTTACCCAGAAAGAGATCACGTCTCCCAGGACTCCTTTTGACTTCCAGGTCAGGACTGGGTTACTGGCTAAATAATCCATTTAATAACTCAAACTAAATCAGCTATTACCCAGAGAGAGGATCATAAGGACACCTCTCTCTGTTGACCTTAAAATTCCATGCAGCTGCTTCAAAAAAAAAAAAAAAAAAAAACACAGTGCAGTTCAATTTATAGTTCAATAATAAAAATTATTTTGTGCAAATCACCATTTATGCCCTCTGAGACAGCAGGGCTTATAACCTTTGTGACAAGACCCCTCTGCCCTTGCAACCTGTCAGCTGTGTAAAGTAGATTGGAATGCTTTTGCTGGGATTAGGTTCCGCAGCCAGGAGTAAGACCATGTAAGTGACTGCGCTGTCCAGAGCAATCCAAAAGTAAACGACACTGTTTCAACACTGCTTGTAGCTTCATCCCACCGATTCACACTTTTTTTTCTGTGGCATCTATGAGGTTTCCTTGTGTTGAATCCAGATTTTCGGTTAAAGCTAAAGTACACACAAAACTGGGACAACTGTACATACTGTATGAACCTGTGTCACAGCAGAAAAGTCCATAGAGTCATGGCTTGTGGTTTTCGCTAACTCAGCCTCTGTATTGATGTAAGATATAGCTCTGGCTATAAGGGAGATTTTTCTTTCTTTTTTTGTGGTATTCTTGGAAAGCTCAGTAAGCCTTTAATAAAACACACATGGCTGTGTGTACTGTAAAAACACATGACCCATAATATATTTATTTGATCTTAACTTTCAAATACTGTGTTCCCTGTTGGCTTCCTGGGAGGTAGAACCAATAGGATTTTTTTTTCTCAGTCCCTTTGCTTTTGCACATCTAAACCGTGTAATTGTTCCAAAGGGAAAAGCTAAACTTATCACATAAACAGTGTTTATGTAAAGGATATAAACTAATGCTGGAATCAAAAAGAACCCTTCAGATGCCTGACATAATGCATAAGAAACATTTTTGGTCAAAATTGTAATAAACAAGTACAGTATATGTATTTATACATATCAATACATTTGGGATTATAGAGTTTCACCAAAGACATTTTACATGTACAGAAACAGCCCAGTTAGAATGAAGGGCTCTATAAAAGCTCACTGATCGGTTTACTGGTATTTGTAGATTTGCATCCCCTAGTTCATCCTACCCTCTACAAGGAATACCCAGTTTCATGAAGATACGTCTTCATATAAAGTGTATGTTTTGATACAACGTGTGTTTTGTTTCTTCAACAAGGACAGCAGGAATTCATTTTTTCCACTTTTTGACAGTTTTTTTCTGCTAATTTCCCTTATGGTTCGGCCCTGTAAAGAGAGTGACAATAGTTGCTTTGCGCAGGAGAAACGTGACTTTCTTTATATACAATTGTGCAGATTGTATCTTATTTGTAGTAAAAATAAATAAATAAATAATTAAACTCAGCCGTATATAAAGCCAAAAGCTTAACCACATCAGAGTACATTTGCCCTATTTAAAAACAGTGCTTTAAAAGTAAAAGCTAGGGTTTTATTTTTTAGTCTGTGCTTTTTGTTCCACAGATTCAGTGATAATAAAAAAAAATACTACGTAAACCTCCTAAGACTTTCTGAACCAAACTTAAGAGCAGAAATCAAAGAGAGATCTGGCTTTTGAAGTTACTCAATGCCAGAGGGAAGAAAGCGGCCATTAGCCATTTGCCGATGTGTGGTCTGACACGCAGAGTAAAGAGAATGAAGATTGCTACAACCTTTCAACTCCATAACACACCTCCCTGCTCTCTCACTGTCCGCCAGAAATAAAGACAACACAGAACTGCTTTATTTCATTCAGTGTCTTCATTTCTGCTGAAAAAAAGAAAAGAAAGGCCCACAGGGGAATATGATTCCTTATCATTATGGAACAATTTGGTAGGGTTAGGCAACACATTGCAAGGCTCTGACAGTGAAACAGGCAAGGGCATTGGGCAGGTAGTGAAACAATGTAGTTTCCTTTCCTGCTCCCACTTGAGATATCTTTCTTTTTTTTTTTTGGAACTCTCTGCAATAGGTTTGAAAGAAATATGTCTGGATACAGTGATCCTCTCGACAGCAGTACTGGGATCAGATTACCATAAATTAGCCGATTTTAAAAGTGTGGTGGTCATCTGGAATAAATAATGAGCTGAAATGAATGTTTAATTGAACTTGTCCTGAGAGGGATTTGCTGAACACTCAGTGCTCATGCATTTTATTATCATAAATGAGACTCAAATACAGTAAACATTATTCTCTATCTCACCATCTCATCACAGGCCCAATCCCTTACTGTGAAAAAAAATATATATATATATTGTGTGACACGTGTACTGCGCGGGCTAAATAAATGCAAGGTAACTGAATGTTCAGTTAACTCACCTTTTATTTATTTATTTAATCTAGAGTGGGTTTTCAGCCAGGCTAGGTTAGAAGATACTGTGTATCACAAAAGATAAATCAGAAATAAAAGGATTAATTTCCATTCCCTTTGATCGCATCTACATGGTTTGCTAATGACAAAGCATTGGACCTTTCCAAGCTTTGAGGAAGGATACTGGATCTGAGACATGTCAGCCATCAAAAACATCTTGGTTACAGTCATTACGTTGATGGATTAGGCACATTTTTGCTTTCCTCATCAGGTTTCCTTTTCTCCCAAAACATTTTCTCAGAAAAATAAAAACTGTTACTTTCAACTTTGAAGTTGGTTTTAAAAAAGTTACTATGTACTTACTTGTGTTAATTATTATTTAAATATAGCACTATTAGTTGAACAACTATTGAAAAACTATTTTTTATATAATTGACTTCTGAAATTATAATATATACATGTTAAAATTATAAATGTTTGGTGTCAGTTTTCAAAGAGTATAAAACCCCTCTCAGAACATTAGACTTTATTGTGGTTAAATTACTTTTAATTCTTGGCACTTGGCCATGTTGACCGCAGGGCTTAATAAGTGTATTGTCTTAAAACATCCATGGTGTTTTATAGTTCATAACTGAGAAAACAGCAGGCTTCAGGCCACCAACAGGCATTGTGTTATTGGTGGGACAAGCTGGATAAAAGCCTTAGCATTGAAGGACAGTGACGAACCACCCAATCCTATTATACGTTTCTTTGTAAGTTAAGTATAGTTGACAAAATCTTCCAAACAGGATAACAGCTGTCAAAACACAATATGAAGCAGCTAAGCAAAAAAATTATTGTGCCACTTGGACTGTGAGAAACCACTGTACAGTTTATTTTTATTGTTATTATGTTTCCTATTATATAGTCTCCTTATTTAGTGCCATAAACTGTACACTTCCTTATTTGTTTGAATGTACAGTACACATTAAAACATTCCTCTTACTGTACACTTCCTTATTTGTTTGAATGTACAGTACACATTAAAACATTCCTCTTACTGTACACTTCCTTATTTGTTTGAATGTACAGTACACATTAAAACATTCCTCTTACTATGGTCAGTTTAATTATTGTGATACAAAATTACTTCTTGGCATGACACTGAATTTGAATGTGCATTTGGTATATATTTAGAGTTAGTTAGAACAGTGAAACAATTTGGACATTGTCTATATTTTACTACATAGCGTTGAACAATACACTCAGGATTCAAAGGTTTCAATTCTCAAGCCGGGTTATGTCTCCTGGGACCAGATTCCAGAGGGAAGGGGCATAAAATCAGAAAGTCCTGCCCTCTGTCAGTCAAGCCAGAGTTTCGAGATAGCTGGCAGTTCACAGTGGGAAGACCTCAATGAAAAGGCCTGGAGTGTAGATAGACACCCAGTCACAAAAACAGCTTGGACCAAGGTCCTGCAAGGACCTCTGGGTTACAAGTCAGGTTTTTAAAATCACTCCAGTCGTCAATGGGAGCATAGTGTACAGCTGCAAGGAGTGCTGTAATGTGCTTACTGTTGTTCGGGTCATCTCCCTAGTGCCTCAGTTTTGAACACCTTGGGGTCTATTCAATTGATCTAAAAACGATGGCAGAACTAAATGCCACCATTATTAAACAAAAAAAATCTCCTAACAGTGTGTGTGAATCTCTTTTGTGTATTTCTGTCTTTTAAAACTAAAATGCCAGCAACATTTATAATATGTACAGAATAGTAGTATTCTGTAAAACACTCCCTTAATTTGATACAGTCGTTATGAAAAGTAGCACGGAAGAGTACAGTGCGCATGATGTACAGGTATATCTCTGTGTGTCAGCATTGAATTAGAAGCAAATGTTTGTAATGAAGCTCATTTCAGAGTCCTCATGTGAAACTTTTATTTGAAAAAAAATTCTCTCTGGACTATTGTGTAGGACTTGTTGGCTTCGCTTTACCTCGTACACCAACTGAACATAATTTAGAACTGCATTAGATAAACATGGATATGTCTAAAGTGACTTTTAAAATGCATTTTTATGAGGTGTTGATTCTTGTAAATTGCGTGTAGAAGGCAACAGGGTTTTCACAAGGAGTGATTCTTGGCAAAGGACAGAAACGTGTTTATTAAATTTAAATAGCATATATTATATATTTATTTTTCAATCTTCATCAATATTGATTTGTTCAGTTTGTGCGCTGTGGTGAGCTTTTGACATCTTTTGACAGCTTACACTGTGGCATACTTACATACACGTCACAGACTATATTTTAAGAATGCTTGTTTCTTGAGACGTTTTTGATCTTGGACATAAACTCTTAAAAGTACCAATGTTTTAAAACCCTAAAGTTTATTGATTCTTGTGGCAAAGTGGTTTGCAGATGTAGAGGTGTTGCAGTGCTCAAGACAATTACAAACAACAAATACTGGTGAAATGGTGGTTTATTTATAATCCAAAGTCTGATGACAACAGTAAAGAAATGGAGGGCTGGCAATACACAACAATGTGTATTGCACAGTTCAATAAACAATGGGTTGCAGTCCCGAAATAATACACAGTTAAACACTCACACAAAACACAGACAGGGTCACAAGTCCAGAGTGAGCGCTGTAGTGCTCGTGGTGAAATACAATTTTAATCCATGAACAATGGTGCAGTGTTGTCCGGGTTTGTTCTGGCCCTTAGCAGCTCCGGATCGTGTTATCCGTCTAATAATAACAAACAATACAATTAGATTCGACAAAAAAACAAAAAAACTCAATGTTATATTTTGCTTGTCCTTTAGTGTTCTCTTATCCATAAACAAAGTAACAGATCACCTAGCCTAGTCCCCTATTTGTACCTTCAGTCACACCCCCTTGGTTAGCAAGTGCAGCCGTTTCTCCTCCAATCCGTGGTTGCCACATCGCTTTCCCTCTGGAGCAATGACTTAATGTACTGCAGCTGTGCCCCCTTTCTAGATGGCCGACTTCCACCTAACCCTGGGAATGAATTGTCAGGCCATCCAGTCCAGGGCACTCTGTTCCCTTTACACTGTGTCTTCACATGTCAGGAGTGAGATTTATCACCAAGAATCATTCTGTCTCTGTTATAATTCTATATACAGGGGTTCACATAACTTTTATCATTAGGTTCTCAAGTGAGTACCAGCAGAAATGGTTTGGTACTCGCCAAAATTAGGAGTCATCATCCAAGTCGCTGTCAAGCTCCACCTCCTCCTCCAACAGTTCAAAAAATGTGGATGTCAAGAACCAGGGGTGCAAATTAGGAGCTACATTCTAGTGCCAGAGTACCTCATAGACCTGTTTCATTCATTTTTATTTATTTATTTATTTATTTTGTTCGTTGGCAACCATAGATGATGATAGTTTCTTATTGGGTCTAGACTACTCACATGACCCACCCACACTCATCCACATACACAGGAGAGAAGGTTAGTTTCGTGTGAGAAGTTGTAAGGGGGGCTTGATTACGGCAATATTTAATAATTTAAACTTTCAAAACAGTTTAGCAACAAGTTTTCAAAACAATTTTCACCCCTGTCAAGCATGCTGGGTTCAGGATCAAAGGTTTCAGTGTCATCTTACACATGTGAATATGCAACAGAAATTTGTGAGGCAGATAGGCGGGGATCGTTATTTGTTTTTTAAAATGTTGACATGTGAAGACCCACACTCACAAGCAGCACTGCTTAATGGCTGTGTCAGAAACAACAATAGTTTATGCATGTTTCAGTAGGAGTCCAGTTTGCTGGTTATTACAACTTTTAACAAATCGTCACGCATTCTCTGTTCATTTCAATAGCCTAGCACCAAATTCCAGCCCTGAGAATTCAAAAGCAAAAAACAAAAAACTTCAGTTCTTCAATTTATCAGTGTTGTTGAACACATTAGCTTGACGGCACAACAGTATTTATGGAAGGATATAACTGAAATGTAATGGTCCTCAGATATCGACACCTCCTCTCATCCATGCGCAGTTTGGGAAGCGAAGCGTCAGCAAGCTTCCACAGTGCCACTCCTCTTAACTACATCCCTCTTCTCTGAATGGACAGCTAAATCGAGATCCCTGCTAGCATTGGTTGTTTTTAGTTGTCCATTAAAAGAAAATGATTGATGCTATGCACTGGAGTGATTAGTGAATTGTAACCCTCCGGCCTTAAGTGAAATATGGGCTGCTTTAAGTATGGTCAACAGTAATCAGCTCAGTTACATTAAATGTAGAGGTTTGTAGGTAGCCTAAAGTTGTTTCTTGTGGTAATGAAAATTGGAGTAAATAGCTTTCAGAATCTAGACCCATGTTGCATAGTAGAAGGAGCTATATCTGTTCCATAGGTAGTAGAGATGCAGGTATCAATATGAATGGTGTTGTAGAGATCTAAATATAAGGAGATTATGATGACAAGGCTTCAGTACGTGTGTGTGTGTGTGTGTGTGTGTGTGTGTGTGTGTGTGCGTGTGTTATATAATATATAGTGCTGTGAAAAAGTATTTGCCCCCTGTCTAATTTTCTGCATTTTTGCACATTTTTCACATTGTATTTGGTCAGATTTTTTTGTGGGTTGTAGTAGTATATATAGGGAGTCTGAGAGAAAAAATGACACCAAAGTTTGGTGCTTCTTTCATTTGTTTGGTGTGCAAGGTAATCAAACATGCAATCTTCAGGTGTGAAAAAGTTATTGCCCCCCCTACTAACTCAACCCAATTAAAGGGATAATTAGGGTCAGCTGTTTGAGTACTTTGGTTATCAACCAGGCCTGATTTGGGCAGGCCCTTCCCAATATAAATCTGACTAACTTTGACCCTTACCATCAGAGTGAAGTTGTCAGCACACAGGTTCTAGAGGCACATCATGCCACGAACAAAAGAAATTCCTGAAGACCTCTGGAAAAAAGTTGTTGATGCCTATCAGTCTGGAAAGGGTTACAAAGCCATTTCTAAGGCTCTGGTGCTCCACCGAACCACAGTCAGAGCCATATTGTCCAAATGGAGAAAGTTTGGGACAGTAGTGAATCTTCTCAGGAGTGGCCGTCCTGCCAAAATCTCTCTAAGAGCAAGGTGTAAAATCGTCCAGGAAGTCACAAAGAACCCTAGAAGAACATCCAGGGATCTCCAGGCCTCTCTCGCCTGGGCTAAGGTCAGTGTTCATGACTCCACCATTAGAAAGACACTGGGCAAAAATGGGATTCATGGCAGAGTAGCAAGGCGGAAACCATTGCTCACTAAGAAGACCATGAATGCTCGTCTTAAGTTTGCCAAAAAGCGCCTGGATGATCCTCAAGAGTTCTGGAACAATGTTCTATGGACAGATGAGTCAAAAGTGGAACTTTTTGGCCAACCTTGGCCCCGTAATGTCTGGCGAAAACAAACGCTGCATTCCACAGTAAGAACCTCATACCAACGGTCAAGCATGGTGGTGGTAGTGTCTTGGTTTGGGGATGCTTTGCTGCATCAGTACCTGGACGCCTTGCCATCATTGAAGGAACCATGAATTCTGCTCTGTATCAGAGAATTTTACAGGAGAATGTCAGGCCATC
This sequence comes from Acipenser ruthenus, assembly GCF_902713425.1. Lineage (NCBI taxonomy): Eukaryota > Metazoa > Chordata > Actinopteri > Acipenseriformes > Acipenseridae > Acipenser > Acipenser ruthenus. The sequence goes on along the minus strand of NC_081198.1, from coordinate 37,358,387 downwards.
CGTCCGTGAGCTGAAGCTGAAGCGCAGCTGAGTCATGCAGCAAGACAATGATCCGAAAGACACAAGCAAGTCTACATCAGAATGGTTGAAGAACAAGAAATTTAAAGTTTTGGAATGGCGTAGTCAAAGTCCAGACCTAAACCCCATTGAGATGTTGTGGCAGGACCTGAAACGAGCAGTTCATGCTCGAAAATCCACAAATGTCACTGAGTTGAAGCAGTTCTGTATGGAGGGGTGGGCCAAAATTCCTCCGCGGCGCTGTGAGAGACTAATCAATAACTACAAGAATCGTTTGGTTGCAGTTATTGCTGCTAAAGGTGGCGTAACCAGTTATTGAGTCTAAGGGGGCGATTACTTTTTCAAACGGGGGCATTGGGTGTTGCATAACTTTCTTTAATAAATAAATGAAATATGTATCAAATTTTTGTGTTATTTGTTCAACCAGGGTCCCTTTTATCTAATATTAGATTTTGGTTGAAGATCTGATAACATTCAGTGTCAAAAATATGCAAAAATGCAGAAAATCAGACAGGGGGCAAATACTTTTTCACGGCACTGTATAATAAGCTGGCTGCAACTGTTTAGATTGCTTTACATGGTTGCTTTCATTCTTGCTATTGTTGTATTGATTTAGTGCTCACTTATAAAGCATGTTCGGAATCAGACCAGGTGAAATAGTGTGTAATGTGTTAAAATGACATGTGTTTTTAACAGAAGGGGGAGCAGGACTGTGCCATCCCCTTCCAGGAGGGTAAGGAGCAGATGATGTTCGAAGTCCCTCTGAATGACTCCGGCTCAGCTGGGCTGGGAGTGAGCCTGAAAGGGAACAAATCCCGAGAGACCGGAGCAGACCTTGGAATTTTCATTAAATCCATCATCCATGGCGGGGCTGCCTATAAGGTATGGATCGTCTTGGGACCTTTTAGAGATGGTGTCAGTCTGCCGTATGACCATAAAAGTGAACGTGATCTTTTTGTGTTTGACATGATCAGGTAACAAACCACCGTTTCAGCAACCCAACTATGACCATATGCCTAATTTACACATGGAACAGGGGACAGCATGCCTCAATCAAGTTTTCATTGACTGGGGATTGTTTTAGAATAAGCCTTTTGCCCCAGCTATAGTAACCATCCCTTCCACCTTTTGAAGCTAGTTACGCCAATTTACTTTTCTTGCTCCACAACCCAGAGAAAACTTCTGTTGGTTATTCCACTTCAAATGTAAACTTAACATAGTGACATGTACAGTACAGTAGGTAGAAGCAGTGGATATCATCCATAGCTTCAAACACCGGGATACAACGTCTAAATAAAGCCTAACTCTAAATGTATCTCTTCGAGTAATACCAGTAATTAAAAAGATCTACTGTAGTTGACTGATAAGTATTTATCTTTGCACCTGTGTTTCAGTATTTAAACCAGACTATGAGGTAGCTGTGGTACAGAATGTACTTTGCTTTAGCCGGGAGAGAAGCTGTGCTTTATAGAAACGCTTAGCCTAAAATTGCAAACTTGTAAAGAACTTTAATTTGAAGACAAGCTTCCCTGCTCTCTGTGAGGCAGAATAATCAGACTCTCTCTAAAAAGTGCATTTGTATTTTAATACACTTTATGCTCCAATCTGTAATCTCTTGTTTTTTCTCCGCAATTCCCTGTTGTGTGTTAAGAGGTTCTAAACTGTGTTCATAAATTTAACATTCTGACATATTGGCTGCTGAGTCGGCCTCTCTCTGTAATTAATAATGTACAGCAGCCTAGTTACAGTTAATGTTGCAATACAGGGGATGTGAATCATATTTCACATTTCATGTAAACACTTCATGTTTTATAATTTGTATTTAGCATGTTGCATGTCTGTCTAACAGAACACACAACTGGCTGCTAGTCTAGGTAGTCTCTGGCTTTGATTTTTTATTTTTTATTTAATGAAAGCATTCCTGTTTCACCCATTTAAAGTACATATATGGATGTACAGTACAGTTAAAAGTAATTTACTTGTGATATTTAAGGTACGCCATTTATACAAGAAAATAATGATGTACTAAAAACTACAGCACTGTTTTTTGGTGTTTTCTCGTTTGGAAGTTTGTCTGTAGGAAAGATTGTAAACACCTAGTTGGATTGATGTGATAATTGCTATACTGCTTTATATTAGTGATGGGAAAAACAGGCACACATTTGTATGCCAAAACGTCCCCCACATATTTTCAAATGCTCCTGTAATCTCGTGAGCATTTCCCTATGATCTGACTGAGCACCTTTATGTGACCTGTTTAGAAATAACATCCCCTACTGCAGCTGTAAATTCAGAATTAGAGATCTCAATATCAAGAAAAAGTTGATGACCATGGCACATATCAATAGTATATGTAGAATAAGAAATACAAATAAATAAAATCTAGATGTAAAGTACTTCATGGTAAAATATATTAAAATGTGGAATAACTGTCTTAAGAGACATGTTGAAATGTAAATGTGACATACAAACTGACGGGTGTACAGACAGAGATGCCTCCATATAGGGCTGCAGTGTGGAGTAGTGGTTAGGGCTCTGGACTCTTGACCAGAGGGTTGTGGGTTCAATCCCCAGTGGGGGACACTGCTGTTGTACCCTTGAGCAAGGTACTTTACCTAGATTGCTCCAGTAAAAAACCAACTGTATAAATGGGTAATTGTATGTAAAAATAATGTAAAATAATGTATAATGTGATATCTTGTAACAATTGTAAGTCGCCCTGGATAAGGGCGTCTGCTAAGAAATAAATAATAATAATAATAATAATAATAATAATAATAATAATAATAATAATAATAATAATAATATCACCCCACAATTGGATGCGCACAAGAATTTGTTAAATCATTTTAATACCAAGTTTTGTTACAGTGTATGGACAGATAGACACCAGATTATCACCAGAATCACCAGGATCTTGAACTCTCAATAACCTATAGTAAATCATGTTAATACCAAGTTTCATCGCAGTTGGATATATGGTTTCGCAGTTGTATGTAAAAACTACAACCATCTCCACTATATCCCTTTCACCTGGGAACAACTAATATATTCTCACGGGTACTCCTAACAAATGTATTCTCATGAACTTGGCTATTTCTCCATGATTGTATAATCTGTAGCTCTTATTTCTAGCTCTTAACTTTTTGACACTCTTGGGTTGCCTAATCAGTACAAGAAGTTTTGAAATGCCAGGGAGAAAATGACCCTACCACCCCAACAGCGATATTTCATCAACATTTATTTTTAAGGCATTCTTTCTCGTATTTTTTAAAGTTCAAAACGTCACAGGCACTGCTGAAATATGCAGAAGTGTGATATTATTTGCCTGCTGAGGTTTTCAGGAGCCAGAAAGTGTTCTCGCCTCTCTGAGAACATGGTTTGATGGATTGATTCCTCATTGTGTGTGCTAATTCTTTTTTTTTTTCTTTTTTTATATATAAAGAAAACAACAACAAAGAAAAAATCTGTTTGAGAATAAGTTTAAGAAAGGGTGGAAAGTACTTTTTATGACTATGCATATGCATCCTTCTCCAGTAAAAACAAAGACAGTTTTTAATTAAAATAATGAGGCAGGCTCTGCGCTAATTCTCTGGATGTCTGAAGGTCAGGCCACACTAGGCTTTGCCTGGGAAGTGAAAGGCCAGGTTAAAGGGCAGAGTGAAGGGGATGACAGCACTAAGATGCTTTAAAATCCACATAGGCTTTCACAGATATTCAGGGGTTAGTTTACTGCCATTGTGTCATCGTCTCTGGATTAGGTTCCAATGCTTTGTTGACAGAAGTGTTTTTCAGCTCCACAGGTGTAGCTTCTGGCTCAGTCGGTGAAAACCAGGTTTGCATTTTGTAAAAAACAGGAGATTCCATGCAAGCTGGCAATTATAAAAGTTGGGGTCTTTAAATTGCGATGCCTCTTGTTTAACCTTTTAACCACATACAGGTGTTGCAGAAAAGCTGTAACGCCTGCTATCAAAATGGGAAAAGGGTCTATGGTAACCATACAGGATAGCATTGATAGGAGGTGATGACAGATGTTTAAATTGTTATATATGGCATACATGCATCAATTATTATCACCTGTTCTTTCAACAAGGTTTGGAGTAGAAATCTGCGGCCAGGTCTGTTATCTGGAATAGCCCATAAGGTCATCACTTTTTGTTCTTCAGTCTATAATTTGTCTAGCAATGGAAGAGGCAGGCAGCTTTTATGTATGTCAGCATGGATGCTTTTTGCATCATACATTTTTAAGGGACAGCCCATGTATACAAAGTATATGCATCCTATTGAATGTGTTCTCTCTATTATCTTGACATAATGTATGTGTATTTTATTAATATTAATTAACACAACATAAACAGCAATAGTAGATGCATATTTTTAGCAAGAATATATGGCAGCATACAGCATTCATACTGGATAAGGAAACCCCAGCAATCTAAAGTTGAGCATTTATGAGACATTTTTCATATCTGCTCCCAAGGCTGTAAGGAAATTCTGTTGGAATTCTCATATTAGAACATAACAATACCTACTGTAAGTATCGTCATACAGGACCTGTAACTATTACATTTCTGTTGTAAAGACTGTTAAGTTAGTTCAATTAAACTGGAATACAATACATTCCTTTTGCCTCTCCAATGGTTTATGGGAGCAGCTGTCCTCCGTGGATAAGAGATGAGAGAAAACTATCTAAGGTTTTTTTTTACAGAATAATTAATATTCATCCTAATAAACTTCCAGTACTCTTTTACACTCCATTTAACATTCAGGCAACATAATTCTCTGATAAGCAATCAAGTCCCTTGGAGCCTAGGAACTGTAACCCTTTACATTAATGACTCAAACTGCATTTGTTTAATACACGGGTGACTAAGAAAAAAAAGGAAAATAATGTTTCACAAAGCCATTGCTGTAGGCCTGTCCCCTAAGCCGAGGACCTGTTCTGTGTTACAGGATGGGCGCCTGAGGGTGAATGACCAGCTCATAGCAGTGAACGGGGAGTCTCTGCGGGGGAAATCCAACCACAAGGCCATGGAGACTCTGCGCCGCTCCATGTCGATGGAGGGAAACATTCGGGGGATGATTCAGCTGGTTGTGGCCAGGAGGCTGGAAAAACAAAATGAGGTAATCATGCAGTCCAGGGTCTACAATTCAGGGCTTGAACTTTTAGTTCTGCTGAAACCTGTCCAATGTGATTTATTCAGTTTGTCTTGTTTCTCAAACTTAATTTCAACCCAGCTTGCAACATTAAATCCTTTTACTTCAGCAAATGTTGTTCAATTCGATTTATTTTTAATTGTAATATTATACACTTATAGCAAGTTTATACTAATCAACATCTAATTATAAGACCAGTTAACTGATGCCATTTATAATGTATATTTTTAAATTAATTATAATCTCATTACGCCTTTTGGGCCTAAAAAGGTAATAACTAAAGATTGTAATATTTGTTAGCATAACAACATTATTTCCAAACTTCAGCAGACGTTTTAAAGTTTAACAATTAACAATTCCGGCACAGTTGGCTGTTAAACCGTTAAAAAAAAAAAAAAAAAAAACAAGATTAAAAAAAATAGGGCAAATTTGGGTACCTTTACCTTAGAGTGATAGCAGGATAAAAGGAAGAAAAGTCTGGACAATTATCCCTGCATAATTTTACAGATTAACTGCTAGTCTCCATAAATTAACATCTTCTGATGTACGAAGTGATGCCAAAACGAACTAATATTGCTGATGGCGCCAGTCCTCCCTCAAGCTGAACTGACAAGCACCCACAAGCTGGCTCTCAGTTCTTCACAGCCTGGATTTAACCCATCTGTGTGGCAAGGTGGGGAGAGCTTTCCAGACCACTCAGTGAGGAGTCAGTCAGACCCCCAAGTGGGGCACCAACTCCCCTATCTATACCAAGTCTTCACTGATTCTAACCATGGTCTGTGAAGAATATGTAACAAAGGTTTGATTTAATTGAATTATTTTAAAATAAAGATATATTTTTATTGGATGTGGCCTGAGCTCAATGATAATTCCGTTAGTCCGAAATAGAGGTGGAGAGTGACTGTGACCCCCCTCCCCTCCTATTCTCGTCACAGTACTCCCCTGTACAGGCCAATGCTCTCCAACAATATTGGTAGAGACAGTAATGTGGGCTACAATGACGAATCTGTTCTACAAACTGAATACTTTAATTAGCCTGACTACTGATCAGTTGCTAGTGTATCGATTCATTCATTTTATCATAGAGAGAAAGACGCATTTTGAAGTGAGTGTCTGCTGCTTTGCTGTGTAGATTTTTAGCAGTCCCAGTGGGCCCAGCTTTAATTTAGTAGTAGTTTGCCTTAATGGAATAAAAGCCTCAGGAAAACATGCTGTAATTTTGTTCAGTGGGGTTTGATTGAAGGGACTTTGTGAGATGATGCTTTTATATTGTTTCTGTGGTGACATCATTTTGATAGGAAGAGTGTGTTCTTCTTTGACACTTTATGCCTAATCTGTAGCATTTAAATGAGCTGAAGCGACAGTGATTTACAGCATCAGCTGCCGCCTTTCTCCCAAGCACAGTTGCTTGCCAAAATTTAAATAAAAAAAAATTACAAATTGAACCTAAAAATTGGGCACCAGTCTGAATTGGGCCACTTAGATGGTTGATAATTGATGTTGATTTATTTTTATAGCCTCTGTAAACGACAAATAATTATCTGGGGTAAAGCCTGGGCCATGTTTTTAAAGTAGTAATTCTTCAATGATCCAGACAGATAGGCTAACAATGTTGTCTGATATTGCTAATGATCTGAAATATGTTTCTTATATAAACATAATAGTATAGGCTATAGTAACTGATTTTTCTACATAACTCAATTTAAATGTCATTTTGTAAAAAAATAAAAAGAGAAGGAAAAAAGGCTGCTAAACAATAGTAAAAAGAAACAAAAATCATCTCATCATCTCTAACCTTAAAAGCCTTGGCACAGATGTTAAAGCTTTTAGCAAATCAGTGCCCTACTTGTACCATTTCCTCTCTCCCTGCTGGGGTCTGGAGGAAAATGTTAATACAGTATCTCAAGGTCTAATCACATCTCTTTCACCATAGCTTTTAAGCAACCATCTAAATACCTTGGCATAATCCGATTATAGCTGCTTGGAAGATAATGAAATCAAGCTTGAGAAAATCCTGGTCTCCCCAGCTGCAGGGACTAAGTCCCTGTTGAAGAATCTCCAGAACAGTTGGCATAATGGAGATAGGAGACAGTTGTATAGTATCTTATCTATCTGTCTATCTATCTATCTATGTATCTGTCTAACTATCTATCTATACTCTGTGTGTGTGTGTGTGTGTGTGTGTGTGTGTGTGTATATATATATATATATATATATATATATATATATATATATAAACACGGCTTGGAAAAATAACAACCTCTGATTGGTTAAACAGCATCATATGACCGTGCGTATATATAGCGTATAGCACGGCTTGCATACTAATCAGCCGCTTCACTCTGAATATATTACTGCGCACCACTACATTCTAAATTCCATGACAAACTGGCATATTATTTGTTATTAGTTACACCTGTTTCCTTTAATATATTTGGGGATGAAACTCCACGTAACTGGTACAACACCAAGACAGCAGTCCATCTGAAACAAATAAATAAAATAAGTGCACCAGCAAGAGTAGACACATAGCAGTAGATGAGGAACAGCTAAATGAAATAGAAGAAAACAAAGATTGAAAAAAACCACAAAATAACCACAGCAAGTCCAAAAGATCTCAACTAAGGGAATTGTATGCCAGTGCAAGAAGTTCAACTGGGGACCAGTACTATATTCAGTGTTCAGTTTTATAACGCTGAGCTGAACTAAAAACATATTTTAAGAGTAGAAGTTTTAACCTCTCTGCTGACAGCAAGTTTAAAACGAGCAATAATGTATCCCTGTCAGTCAGGAAAACTGTTAGAAAAGCAGGTAAAGACAAGGCTAGACACCACCCCCTGAATTACAGGCCTGTATTTGAAGTGTCAGCGAGAAACTGAGGTACTGTCCCGTGACACCACAGTCGGATTGGTGCGTAAAATCTGGTTCGATTGTCAACCTAATCTGACATGACTTGGACGCAAGGGTGTCCGACAACTAACAGAAACATATTTTGAGATCCAAAAGGATGAAAACGTACTACAATATGTGTGCCTCGGATAGAACGAGTTCACAAACTCACTTCAAGATCCGGCTTCAGTCTCCATCGCAGCTGCTCCGCTTACTTCCTTAGTGTCATTTGAAACTCCGCCCATCATCACAGCTTTTGCAGTCCTCTAGTTTCTAGTGAGATGGCACTTTTGATGCAGAAATTCACAATAAACAAACATGTGCAATTTATTTTTAAGAAGCGAACAATTAATTTAATTAAATTTGGGATTATATATTACATTGCGGATGTATACACAATAAAAGTTTCTGGTTTTGTCTTAATTTAAATGTGTTTTAATTATTTTAATTATTTTTCTTCTCACAAATGACAGGTAGCCCTCGGCTGACACCTCTGGCCTTATCACCACCCCAGGCATGGTATATATCTGGGGACCGCACGGCCCGTCGCGGTTTATACCTTACATATATAAGGCCCTGTGTAAATTGTAATTTCACAAGCTGCACGTAAATAGTGAAAATAGCCCAATACTGCAATTTTTACAATATTGTTAAGAAATAAAAATAAATTATTTTATAATTATTATTTGTATTTCATACAAAAAAAAAGTAAAAATCACATGAATGAAACTGTACAGCTCTGCTGTGTGCCTGCGTGTACTATTCACCATGCACATAGTGCTGTGCAGTGATTGTCATGTGACTATATGTGCAATCTAGGCGTGAAATTAAAATACTACACTCTGTAATCAACAAAATGGATGTCTCTAAAAAGGCAACAAATGTGTCTGCAGCAGATAACGTAAAGCACTATCCAGCAGGAGTTTTAAACAGCGATGGAGGTAAGCTCTTCTGTACGTCCTGCAACGTTAATGTAGAACACTACCGAGAATCGGCTGTTGACTGGCATTTAGATTAAAGTATTCACTGAAAGAGAAAGGTGGAAATCCAGAGCAGTACTGCGACTGCTTTACTTGCAAAGCAAGAAAAAATGGTGACTTCCATGTTCCAAAAGTCCACTAAAAACCATGAAGCAGGAAACACATTACATTTTTACCTGAATACTTACCTAAAGTTGCCGAATATCACAAGCAGGAGATTATGAAATTGGTAAAACAGTGGTTGCTTGTCAGTGGTCACTGACGAGTCGACTGATGCCCAAGATCAGTATGGGTTATTGTGGCAAAGTGCCCCGCCCCTGTGTGCATTTGTGTGTTCTGTGTATGTATGTATGCGTGCGTGTGTTAATGTTGGTGTATAGATTGGTACACGGGATATAAACAGGTCTGTGTTTCACGTGTGTTTAAATTGTATATTTGTATTTAGGCACGGGATTGCACATCACGCACGTGCATTTAAAATATAATATGCGAGCACGGGGTTGCACAGAATTAATTCACGTGCTGGGATTCAAGTGAATAATTAATTAGTAATTGAATCCCAGCACAACAGTATATATAGATGCACGTTTCATTCAGTCAGGGTTAGGTGTTCGGTGAGTGGAGAACGAGTGTGGAGAAGGAGAAATTAAATAATAAGAAAGAACGTAAATATAAAAGTGAATAACTGTCTCACTCACCGTGTTTCGTTTGTCTGTCTGTTTACTGTGTAGTCCGTTTTGTTTGTCTTTTTATTTTGGCGTGTAGTGCCGTGTCCAGTGTTTTTGTCTGTTCCAACCTTTTATTTTCTGTTCTGTTTATTAAATGCTGAACGCGATCAAGCGTTCAGCCTCACCAAAACCCCATCTCTCTGTCGTTTGTGTTCCTGTTTCTGGTCTGACGCCACCCACTCCGGCCGTCTTTGTGACACGTGGTGTCATCGTGGGATAGCCGCGCCTCCAAGCGTCAGACCAGGAGGGGTTTTGTTTAAAAAAAAAAAAAAAAAAAAAAAAGAAAAAAATATAATGGCAGAAGACGCCACAAAATGGCGGGACTGGTTCCTGGAGAATGCTGGGCTGGAGGCCCAGTCTCTGCCCATAGTTGTCCAGGCCCTGTGGATGATGGACAGTGAGAGATGGGAGGCCTATCAGCAGGAACACACCCCAAACACCTTGGAGGAAGGTGTGGAGTTTGTCCTCAGCTACCTGGAGGCAACCATAAACGGAACAGCAGCCCAGGTAGCAGGACCACCAGCAGAGGAGTACCTGCTGTCCCCATCTCCACCAGCAGAGGGTGAATGCCTGCTGGTTTTGCCTCCACAGCCCAAGCGGGAGACAGATAAAGAGGTGAAGGACAGGGAGGAGGAGTGCCGCCTAAGGGCCAGGCATCCACGGCGATGTAACAAGCCATCGTCGGGGTGCCTCCTCTGCGACCAGGATCACCTGTTCACCCACTGTCCCTTCCGCAGTTATGGGGAGGAGCCTGAGCGTCCACAGCCCAAGCGGGAGGAGCCTGAGCGTCCACAGCCCAAATGGGAGGAGCCTGAGCGTCCACAGCCCAAATGGGAGGAGCCTGAGCGTCCACAGCCCAAATGGGAGGAGCCTGAGCATCCACAGCCCAAGCGGGAGGAGCCCGAACGTCCTACGCCTGAGTGGGAGGAGCCCGAACGTCCTACGCCTGAGTGGGAGGAGCCCGAACGTCCTACGCCTGAGTGGGAGGAGCCCGAACGTCCTACGCCTGAGTGGGGGGAGCCCGAACGTCCACAGCCCAAAAGGGAGGAGTCGGTGCGTCCACAGCCCAAAAGGGAGGAGTCGGTGCGTCCACAGCCCAAAAGGGAGGAGTCGGTGCGTCCACAGCCCAAAAGGGAGGAGTCGGTGCGTCCACAGCCCAAAAGGGAGGAGTCGGTGCGTCCACAGCCCAAAAAGAGGGAAGTCGGGGCTTCCACAGCCGTAGGACCCAAGCTGCCAGCAGAGGGAGAATGCCTGCTGGTCCCACCTCCACCAGCAGAGGGTGAATACCTGCTGGTGCCGTCCCAAGAGCCAGAAGGGGAGGAGTTACAGGCTCAACCCCCTGAAAATTTTTTGGGGGGAGAAGGGCAGGATGCTGGTGTCCCCCAGCAGCCTCTAGCTATGCTGCTGAAGGCAGCACGGCGCGCACATGCCCAGCCGCCACAGCAGAGGGAGCCAGCACCGCCACAGCCTCCCTCTGAGTGGCCAGCATCAGCCCCATCGCCTCTACCTCCGCCACCTCCACCGCAGTGGGAGGACTGCTTGCCCCTCCCACCTCCACCAGCAGAGGGTGAATACCTGCTGGTTCCACCTCCACCGCAGTGGGAGGACTGCTTGCCCCTCCCACCTCCACCAGCAGAGGGTGAATACCTGCTGGTCCCACCTCCACCAGCAGAGGGTGAATGCCTGCTGGTTCCACCTCCACCAGCAGAGGGTGAATGCCTGCTGGTTCCACCACCGCCAGGAGCAGAGGAGCTGGAGCTGCCTCTGCCTCCACCACCGCCAGGAGCAGAGGAGCTGGAGCTGCCTCTGCCTCCGCCACCGCCCGGAGCAGAGGAGCAGGAGCTGCCTCTGCTGCCCGTACCTCCGCAGGGAGTACGGTGGCCGGAGCCCCAGAAAGGGGAGCTGTCGGCCACAAAGAAGGGGGAGGAGGTCTGGAGACCACCAACCCCAGCAGCAGTTTCGCTGCCGGAGATCGTGGGGGAGGTCAGGAGACCTGCTCCCACTGCAGCAGTTTCGCTGCCGGAGATCGTGGGGGAGGTCTGGAGACCTGCTCCCACTGCAGCAGTTTCGCTGCCGGAGATCGTGGGGGAGGTCTGGAGACCTGCTCCCACTGCAGCTTCTTCGCTGCCGGCAGTACTGTGGTCGGAGCCCCACCAAAGGGAGCTACCGGCTACAAAGAAGGGGGACGAGGTCTGGAGACCACTTTCCCCAGCAGCAGTTTCGCTGCAGGAGTTCTTGTGGCCGGAGCCCCACAGGAGGGAGCTGCCGGCTACGAAGAAGGGGGAGGTCGGGGGACCACCTGCCCCCGCAGCTTTTTCGCTGCAGGACGGGACCAACAGGCTGTCAGCCGTGCCACTACCGGCAGGGGTGCTGACAGCATGGCCAGCCATGGGCCCACTGAAGCCTCCCTTCCCAGCCCGAGACTTTGTTCTGGACTGCTGGGTTTTTAAGGGGGGAGGTGGCCGTTGAGGCCATGTGTGCTGCGCACAAGGGGGGGTATATGTGGCAAAGTGCCCCGCCCCTGTGTGCATTTGTGTGTTCTGTGTATGTATGTATGCGTGCGTGTGTTAATGTTGGTGTATAGATTGGTACACGGGATATAAACAGGTCTGTGTTTCACGTGTGTTTAAATTGTATATTTGTATTTAGGCACGGGATTGCACATCACGCACGTGCATTTAAAATATAATATGCGAGCACGGGGTTGCACAGAATTAATTCACGTGCTGGGATTCAAGTGAATAATTAATTAGTAATTGAATCCCAGCACAACAGTATATATAGATGCACGTTTCATTCAGTCAGGGTTAGGTGTTCGGTGAGTGGAGAACGAGTGTGGAGAAGGAGAAATTAAATAATAAGAAAGAACGTAAATATAAAAGTGAATAACTGTCTCACTCACCGTGTTTCGTTTGTCTGTCTGTGCACTGTCTGTTTACTGTGTAGTCCGTTTTGTTTGTCTTTTTATTTTGGCGTGTAGTGCCGTGTCCAGTGTTTTTGTCTGTTCCAACCTTTTATTTTCTGTTCTGTTTATTAAATGCTGAACGCGATCAAGCGTTCAGCCTCACCAAAACCCCATCTCTCTGTCGTTTGTGTTCCTGTTTCTGGTCTGACGCCACCCACTCCGGCCGTCTTTGTGACAGTTATACATTGTATTTGTTTTGCAATACCTAAATGGTGAACATGCATCTGATGTACTAGAACTGAAAGCTGTCCTTGCAGATACACTTTACCTACAGGCTGTTAATTACAACACTGTTTCACAAGCTATTGTAAAGTGCTTGAATAACTTTGACGTTGATTTTGATGATGTCAGTGCATTTATCTCTGTATTTGATGTTATTTAAAAAATAATAATAATAATAATCCGTACCCATAATTTTATAAAATAGTTCTGTGCACATTCCACAAAATACAATATACTGACGCGAATTTTAAAGAAGATTTCTGCGATTTTTCACAGGGCTTTATATCTATATCTATATCTATTATCACCAGGAAAGGCAGTCATTTGGTATTGTATTCATTAATCACAAACTCTGTCCCCTTGCCTGTTGTGCAGTATTGTCTCCTCTCATTACTGGCAAGCAACTGGAGGAGTGATGTTAGGGAAGATCAAACAGAATTTCATCTAGTGGTCAAAAGAAGGTCTATTAATAGTCCGTTTCTCCAATATCATCAAAAGAAAACTGACTGTTCTGCATTGAACAATTTTTCCTAAAAGTAAATTAAGATTTGCAAGGTAGTGCATACGGCCATCCACTAGCATACAGGCACAAACATACAGCACACAGCTGAAATTGAAGATTCTCCCTGATAGTATTATTAGGGATTGACTTGGCCATAATATAAAACACTTTAACTAGCTCTCCTGCCCTTTGCTCTTTTTCTTTTGTACTCTCACATTCTGACTCATACCTAGATCTCTAAAATCACAAGCTCTGCTTCTGCCTTGGAGTACTGGAGGCAGATAATATTTAAATGGAAGAACTGGCCCAAGAAAGCTCATTGTTCCCCCTTTAATCTCATTTACTTTCAGTCACTGTCTGCATTTGGCAACTTTGCTTTTTTATTTCTCTTCCACTTCACTCCTATTCACAGCCACTGAACTGACCACCCCTCTCAAAAATATACTTTCACCACTCACACTTGTATTCTCACTAACATAATCTAAGTCAACTGTGCAAAGGGCGGCCGACCAGTTGGTATCCCTGTAACTGCGAAATCAAGGACCACTTTGTCACATGTATTTGGGAATTGCAGATGTCCTACAGTGGACTACCACTGCTGACAAGTCTATGGTCAGAAAGACCTAGGGACTAATAAGGAAGGTGGTTGCAGTGCACTGTGACACCAAGAAACAACAGTCATTGCACACAATAACCCAAACACTGAAGGCAGGAAGTGAGCAAGCTGCTGAACACAGAGATACACCGGATGGATTTCCACCAGGTACTGAGTGGGAAGCTATTTTATTACCCCCTTCCTCTCAAAGGTGACACTTTCTGAATATATGGGCCATCATGATTACCACAGTGTTTTCTACATGTATTTCTGTGTATAAATCAGAGTTATAGAAACTGGGTAATATTTTTTCCAGTCATGCATCGCCATACAATGATTCAAACTTATTATTCAAGGCTTTTACTTAAAAAAAGGTCAGTCCCATAAAACAAATAATAAAAACGTATTCTGGTGCTTCATGTGCATTGATTTTTGTTTGTGCATACAGCATACATTCGTTTAAAAACAGGTTGCAATGGTAGGGAAACAAGTAATAAAGGTTCTTGTTGTACAGTCATGCTCACACAAACCTATCTATACATGACATTGACATTTAGGTAATTAACACAATGTCTGTATGTTCAAATTTGACTTTCATATCTGTGAACTTTACATGACTGTTTTCACAAGCATTCATGTCTTCAAACTGGGGGGGGGAGGGGGGCACAAAGCAGTACCTTGAACATAATATATTCAAAATTTGAATGTTTGGATGGTACTGTTTTGCATATTTAGTCTGACATGGCATTTTGGACTGTAGATCTTAACGCAGTTCCAGAATGTTATGATGTGGAGTTTTCTTATCTTTTTTAAGGTGAAAGATGGATGAACTTCCACAGGCATAGTCTTATGTACCTCACGCCAAGATTACATGATATACATAACACTGTCAATAGGGTTTAGGACCACCATTTGCAGTTAGTAAAGCACTAATTCAATGAGCCTGCAAGTCTGTAATGAGTCTGCAAGATGTTTAATTCCTTTAGTGAAGTCTGGGTTGGAAGACTGCAGTATTGTTTTGTGAAACCAGTCATTTGTGAGGTTTTGCAAATGGAAGCACATGCCTGCCAACTGTGCCATCTATTGCAATTGAGGTCTTGTCTTTGCAAAACTGACTTATTTTGTTCTCTGACCTCCTATCATGTCTTTCTTAAAGAGAGTGGGTGCTTGTGATGTCAGGAGTTACTTTTCATGATGTTGGCTAGAAGTGTCATTTTTTAAGAATTAGTGTCAAAGATTGCTTTTTGTTAAAATGCAGCCCTTCTTGTCATAGATGTATTTATGTTAGGTGCGATAAAGAATTGTATTATACAGTATTTAAAAAAAAAAAAAAAAAAGTTTTTTTCTGACAGTTATATAACACATTAAATCAGAAATCAGTAGAGCTGTGTGATTGTTATACTTTGATATGCTTTGTTACCTTTGGATTGCACACATCAAGAAATATGAGTATAACCTAGGACATTTACTCCATGTGTTTTAGGATTATACTTGTGTGTGTGTGAAAGAAATTGGTTATAGTGTTGGATATATCCAAATCACCGGTGACTTCCTTTTAAAGGTTAAGGGTGGTTTATCAGGATGTTTTTTTGTATTTATTATTATTATTATTATTATTATTATTATTATTATTATTATTATTATTATTATTATTATTATTATTATTTATATTGTCATTCACAAAAATATTTTCTTTCTATTACAGGAGCATTATGATTCTGGAACACTTCAGAGCCGAGCTGTGGACAGCCATCAAGGTTGGCAATCAACTAATAGGCCCAACGACCCTATCCAACCAACTATGGTGACTAACGATATATACGAAAGGATAGCTGGTAAGTAAGGCTTTGTGATTTAAGTGATGATCTTGTATATTTTTTTCACTGTATACTATATACCTCTCCTTTGAGTCTCATTGATATGCATGGCTTAAAAAAATCTCTTGTTATAGTAATATGAAAGTCAGCAATACCTAAATGATACATGGTAATCTCAACACAACTATTGAATTTACTTTGAAATGACTCCTTTAGGAGTCGTGTAGGCAGCGCTGCAGCATTCAGATCTGTGGCTGTAGGACGGCTGAATATGAAACCAATACAATGTCATGATATCTACTTCTTGTTATTAACAGAGCCTCCGAAACAACATTCTGCAAAATAAGCAGAAAGTTTTTACTGGCTCTTCCTCCACCAGCAAATTGATATTAACGCTGCCCTGCGTGATCTGATTTGGATGCATGTCGACCTCAAACAGTCAACATGTTGGAATAAATCCACAGCTTTATGATAAAGCCTTGACAATAAATACATACTCCAAGAAAACATATTTTTAGAAAATACAACACAGTAAAGAATTCATTGATATAATAACCTGTTTTATTAGGGTCTTAATGCCATAAGGCAATTTTCAATATTTTTTGTGAAAAGAAAAAATCTGACTTAATGCTACCAAACTAGTAACAAGCAACTCAGAAGGTTCAATTTAAAGAGTGAAAAGTATGACAAATGTGTTTCTTACTAGTTTTGCAACAATAACAGTTTTATAATGGTACAAATTGTATTTTAGAATATCTTGATAATTCCACCCCAAGTTACTGTATTTACATACTTGTCTGAGACCAGATGCCTTTACTAAAGTTGGTATTAATTAACTTGAGCAGTCCAATTTAAAATAAAGAGGAACTAGATTTGTAAAAATACATTACACATCATGGTATTCGCGGTTCGATATGTATCATGATAAATGTAGTGATCCAAATATGCCGAGGCTACTTATGTAAGATGTGTAATAAGATGAAAAGGTAATGTATTATTGATTCAAATTTCAAGGAGGCATCGTTAAACATGTATTCAATCCAGCAATATATCTCATGGAGATCTTTCAAGAGCCAAGTGCATGTGGGACATATCATGTTGAAGAACCTTCAGTATGAAAATGTAGTGTAAAGTGTTACCATGCATTTAATTAGGAACATTCCTAAGTACACAAATGTTGGTTTGAAGCATGATATAAATGACCACTTAAACCCTCTCTTTAATTTATTTTTTACTGGCTAATGAATGAAATTCATATTGCTTGAAGAAAATGTTATGAAATGAACATACATATTATTGGGATAGACATTCCATGTATCCACCACTTCTAAGGGTTGTGTCTGAGTTTACAGCTGACTAAAAGATCAAAGAGTGTTTTAGTGCTTGCAGTAACCTCTGGCTACACGAACAGGACAGTAGCGTTGGAACATTCAAGAGGATTTCACAAATTTGAAAACTGTTCTAGAACGCATATTTAGGCATGTTGGGTAACACCCTTTGCTAAAAACAAGTGATAACGTGATATTAGTGCTTTTCGAATGTGTATTACTATCCAGATAGATTAAAGCCACAGCTGATCTAAAATCTCAGAAGCCAATATGTAACGTCACGTGTGCACAAGTGTTTTTTGTCAATCCCCTTATTTTGCAGTTTATCTTGAATTTGCAAATGTTGACAACAACTTTATGACATGTGTCAGAAGAATGAGGTGCCATTTTTTGGGGGGAAAAATTAGTCACTGTACACATTATTGTAGCTAGGAGGCCAAAGGAGTTAACACTAATACATCTGCAATAAACCAAATCAAAGACTACAGTAGTCACTGTTTTAATGATATGCTTAATAATAAAAATACTGTTGTATTTAAGACCTGTGCTGTTCATGATGCTAGCTTCTAAGATTAAAAACACATTACTGATCCAGTCTCGCCATTAACTGCATGATGTTCCCCTATGGTGCTGCTTTTTATCCAAAGACATCCTAGACCAGTGAATATTCTAACGTCGATATTTTGAAATTGTTAGAAGCATTAAAAGAGGGCCCCCCCACCCCCAATCTAGTAAAAGCACTTTGCCCGTTCTAAAGCCCTCAAACGAAAAAGACGATCATCAAGTAGATAGTCATATATCCTTCAGGCTTGAGAAAAGCTGGGTTTTTAGCGTTTGCGTGCTGATAAAAACTGTATCTCGAGTGAACAGCCGGTGACCTTTGTTTTATATCCTTGAGTTACTGAGTGAAGACAGCCAAAAGGTTTTAAAGCCATCTGATTTCAGAAACTCATAGCAGCACATCGGTTGCCTTGAACTCCTGTGTGGAGTGTTGGTGTTGCACAGTAGACCAAGGAGTGACAGTGTTTCTTCTTATAACCTTCAGTGAATAAGCCAATAACGAACGGGAGACATGAAGACGAGGAGGACGAAGAATATGGCGAGGAGGATGATGACCTGCTACCCCCACCGCTTCCACCCCACCCTAACGATGAGCTGCTAATGCAAACAACTCCTCTAAGACCAGAACACCACGGGAGGTAACATGGAACCCTGCTGCTTCAGCTTAATGCACTGCTACACGTTCTCTCTGATATCAGATATCACAGTTATCTTAACTAAAATATTCTTCTTCTTGTTTAGACTCAGTTGTGACAACTTTTGAAGTGGTTTTGTGATGTAAACCAGTGTCAACAGGGTTAAGTCGAGACCACCAAACTGATTTCAGTGAACCCAGGCGAATTAAAAGGCAAATTTAATTATCCTGCTGCTCCACCCACTTACTGTCAAAACTAGGTGTAAAACATTTGTCTTCCAAAAACAAATTTTGACCGGTGCTGTATTTCAGAAACAAAAATGTCCTATTTATAGCCGACAGCCAATTCGAGGATCCAACAAATCTGTCTTTAATTGGATTGAGTTTTGTACTTGTTTTCTGTTAATTGTACTTTGTTGGTTAAATTAGCAAGTCATGCCAAATCACATTTCCCTTCTAATTTGTTTATGTCAATGAGTAGGCCTGCAGTCTATACCATTAAGATGTTATTAAGTTCAAAATTGCATTAATAACTGCATGAAAATTATCTATCTTTAAGCATTATCTGCTGACAGGGACTAATAGAATGCTTTTAAAGTGGTAATAGCCAACAAAAGTAATTAGCTATCATGAACTTCAATTTGCTATTAGGCCTCAAATGTGCAGTTTTGAACAATACATTTTAAAAAATGACAATTGTTACTACACAAGGTTTATAAAAAGCTTTGTCAAACCTCTCTTAAAGTCATTTCACCTGGAGAGTGAAATTGTCCACAACCCTTCAATATATTATTTCCTGTCAATACTAGCCAGCTGCTTCCCTTTGACACCCTAAAACACTGCGACGGTGAAATTCTTCTTATTATTATTTGTTTATTTAGCAGACGCCTTTATCCAAGGCAACTTACAGAGACTAGTATGTGTGAACTATGCATCAGCTGCAGAGTCACTTACAACTATGTCTCACCCGAAAGACGGAACACAAGGAGGTTAAGTGACTTGCTCAGGGTCACACAATGAGTCAGTGGCTGAGGTGGGATTTGAACCGGGGACCTCCTGGTTACAAGCCCGTTTCTTTAACCACTGGACCACACAGCCTTCTGACCCAAAGAAAGTGAAACAGAAACAGACTGCCTGAAATTAAACTGTCTTTGACCTAGTATAGAACCAGATATCAATTTTAAAATGAAAACCATTCAGATCTATAAAGCAAATGGAAGTGCAATAACAGTTAAGTCACTTTTAGTACAAGCAGGCTGTTCTGTGGGATAGTAGTGTAAACAAAGACTGTTTTCACTGGTCTGTGTCTCACACATAGAAACACATGAGCAATCCTGTTTTTTCCAAGGAAGCACAAACAAACATGAATAGTACATAGATGAGCTACAGTACTATTTAAGTCAAGTATCAGAATGTTTTCATAGTCTGGCAGATTGGGTCAAACATATCAGAAAACCCCAAAGCGTTTGGCCTAGGCTAAGAAGAATGACACTCAAAACATGCTTGAGGAGAATACATTGCAGCTGAGATAGATGTTTAATCTGAATCAACAGAAACGAGAAAGTTGATTGAAGAGGTGGGGCAGTGGGGAGAAGCATCACATATCTTTCATTTTTTTCTCTAATTGATGTTAGGTTTTGTACCGATGCCTACTTATTTCCTGCTATATTTTTCCATAGCTTGGAGCCGGGTGTGACAGCGCATTTGAAAAAACCTCATCCAGGCCTGGATCCCTCGCAGCAGCAGCAGCCAGAATCCAGCAAACTGAAGACTTCCAAAAGCATGGATCTTGGTTAGTCCAGTCTGTTTCACTGAAGTCACACTGCAGTACATTCCACGATATGCAAGTAACGGTACATAACCTGCCATTATACACAAGACAGACCCGATGGGATCCCTTGCATTATGTACAATAAGGTATATTTTGTATTAATGATTAGTGGTTATTGTTTAAAGATAAACCTTAATTGAAGTCCTGGTGGAGCATTCATTGGAGATATAACATTCTAACCACTGTATTTCAGATTAAAGAACCTCTTGTCAGACTACAAGCATATTGGTTTCGATTACGTATATCAAATCTCTGAATCTGGACATGTACAGTTTAGTGTAATCACAATTCCATCTATTAATTGACAGTTCTAGTCAATATTAAAAAAACAAAATAAAAAAATTCCACAAGAAATTCTGAATCCCCTAATTCTGTTTTCCTCTATCACATGACATGATTGTGGAATTCCCCTTTTAACACGATTGACAAGGAGTTAAAAACTTAAGTGTGTGTGTCTTCTGAAAACAAAATTGTGGATTTGGTGAAAAGAATTTCAGATTTCTCTAGATCTCATTTTACCCAGTACTGTAGTCTCATGTTTCATTCTCAGCACAGATGTTAAACCCACTTCCACCCTTCCCAGTATCTGATATTTTCTTCCCTGTCATTTCCAGATACAATTAAAAAGCAACTACTTAGATAGATAGATCAGGAAATCTCTTTTTTGTATTAAATGGCAATGGATGAACTTAAGTGCACATTATAAATACAGATCAATGTAGCACTTAGGCACAATATAATACATTTGGACTATACACTGAAATAAGCTAAATCAAATAAAGTTCCCTTAATTGTGTTTGAACACAACCAAAGTAGAAAAACAACAAATTTGAATTGCATGATGGCATTTTAACAACCAATTTGAAAGATTTGTTTTTTTATTTATTTATTTTGTTATCAAAACAAGCCAAGATTGGTATTTATGGGTCAAGAGAATCGTGGGTTTCTCTGCCAAAAACCCTTTCTAATTATCTCTGCTAAAAATATTGTGCATGGAAGAGCAGACTGGTAAAAATGCTATTCAAGAAAATTAGAGTAGCCCTAATGTAAAAATTGTATGTTACTGAGAAAATTGCAGCCAATACCCATCCTCACATAATCGGAACAACCCCAGAAGAAAACAATGAACACCCCTTTTCCCCCAGCTAATGGAAGCTGAAGATAGGAATATGGTGTACAGAATCTAGTTTATATCAGTGTTAGATATATATTTGAAATGTGTGTGTTGTACGTCAGTAAATTTAGATTCACTTCCAAGGCCAACAGTGTGCCCTGGAGCATGAGAAGTTTATTTCAAGTGAAATGCTAGTAGTTTAACAGCATTTTTTATATAGGACAGATGGCTCCCATCGTTGTAAAAATTGAATGCACACTAAAAACTGAATACTGCAGCACATTTCCAGATATTAGCCTAGGATGACCCTATTAACTTTTTTTTTCATTAGACAGGGAGTGAAGAATATTTCATTTTATTAAAACACTGGATGCGGCAGATTTTCAATTACAGTTCATTAGGTTTCCATATTGGGTTCCTTCACCGTGATAGACTAGCCAGAACAACTGATAAAGCACTGATTATGTTTCATTACAGAGGAAGAATATTCTTTTGTAAATCTTCTGCAAATGCAAGTTAGTATCTACACTGCCTATATCACTTATGATGATCCTTCTCAGCTTTGTAGGTATACTCAGGTTCTTTAGAATGCCGGGTAAGGTTGCAGTTATAAATGCTTATCTGCGTTAAGATTCTTTCTGTTTTGCAAACCAAAAATAATATATCAAGACTGAAATGCTGCAGTCATCATTTTGGCTAAAATAAAATCTACATGTGGTATCAAATTCTATCCCTGGTTGTTATTTATTCACGTCTGCACATAAACCCACTTTTAGCATCCGGATTACTCTAACCATGCAGATTTTCTTTTTAACTGTGCTTATGGTATTTCTGTGGCATGTTTTTTCTCATGTTCCTGACTCAAAAATTACAAATTTACTCCTAAGTACCAAAATGCCCATTCTCTCTCACTGGGTTTAATTGTTAAACCCTGTTCGTATATTCATACCAGACGCCAGTATCAAGTGGATCGAAGAACCTCAGCTATGCAACTGCATAATGCTGAGTACATGCAATTCAAAACAGCTGGCCCACTGTCCTTGCACCTGTGCCAAGTATGTGTGTGCTTTAGGCAAAACCAAACGCATGTTCCGGACCCCTTTCAAATTGAAATGCAAGGGGGAGGTGGGAGAAGGGCAGGTAATGGGCACTGCCCTAATGTATTCTGTTGCAATTAGGGCAGAACTACAACTTGAGTATCTTACAAACAACAGAGTAAGGTATTGATTAGTGTCTGCTGAAGCAGCTTCTTCTATCATTCTGAATACACCTCCTGTCCCTTCTAAAAGGAAAAACTAATCT
The DNA here is from genome assembly GCF_902713425.1 of Acipenser ruthenus. NCBI lineage: Eukaryota > Metazoa > Chordata > Actinopteri > Acipenseriformes > Acipenseridae > Acipenser > Acipenser ruthenus. Next base: position 37,335,744 of record NC_081198.1, on the reverse strand, counting down.
GTTTGGATAAAAAGACAGTCCTATAAATCTCAATTAAGGGGAATTAGCTAAATTAAAGACCTGCATAGCTTGTTGGGAGTAAATAAAAAATGACAAGCACTTGACCATTCTAACCATGTGCTACCATTACATTAATTTGGGTACCAGCAGGAACGAACCAGCTTAAAAGCTGACTTAATGTCTTATTGACTGTGTCTTATGGTATGTGGCGTGTTTATGTTGTCTGTTATATGTATTATTGTAGTGGTGCACGGAGAGTGTGTTATGTAGCACAGGTGATGTAAAATGTATATTTGTATTTAGGCACAGGGAAATGCACAATCACTCCATGTGCAGATTAAAGTGGGTATTAGTATGGAAGCACGGGGGGCACAATTAGTTCACGTGCAGATGTACCGAGATTCCAATTGAATGATTGATTAGCAATCGAGTCTCGGTACAGCTGCAGAAAAGATGCAGTGTTTCACTCACTCAGGGTTTGTGTGTTCACAGTGGAGAACCGGAGAGAGAAGGAGAAAATAAAATCAGAAATCTAATAACAATTGCTACTTGTGCTGGAAGCACCAGCATGCTACTTGTTTGGGGTTCGTCCACTGTTTGTTCTGTTTGTTTGTTTTGGCCAATGTGCCGTTTGTTTTGTTCAGTGTTTTGTGTTTTGTTCAACCTGTTTATTTGTTAATTTGTTTTTAAAAGCGCAACAGTGCATTTTCACTCTGTGTCCTGCATTTCCTGGCCTGATATCACCATCAGCCAGCCTGGTCACATGGACGCATATTAATCAATCTTGGCATCATATGGAGTGCTAAGGCTCCTATTATTTGTTTATTGGTTTAATTAACAGAAAGTTTTCTCAGAACAGACCTCTTGTGTGGCCATGTATTTTGTAGTCTACTATGAGGGGTAAACAAGCTGCAGTACTTGGTGGTGTTAAGCAGGTCCAGTTATGTCTTCAGATTTTGTCTAAATGCTTGGTAGCGTAATCAACCAATCTATAAAATGTCTCACATCTAACTGTCAACGTTTGCAGTCAGCTTAACACAGAAAAGCAGATGTAGGTTTGGTTTGTGGTGAAATCTGGGTGTAAAGGCACTAAATATAGACCCTTTCAGAAGCTACCCCAGTACCCTTTACTTTAAACCCTATCATTTGCCATTGCTTTCAGTCTCAATTTCTGTCAGACCTAAAATTTTACTGCAGGGAGTGGCTTGATATAGTGTATCTTCTTCCTCTTAATCATATGAATTAGTTTACTGTACTTGGCTTTGCAGATAGATGGAAAGTGGTCATGTTCTAGGAATATCCTAATGATCCAAATGTGACCGTACGTGAAAACATAATTGACGAAGAACTTGAGCCACATCCAGATATGACACCAATAATTCATTCGTTCTCAAATTGTGCTGGGAGAATAGACCTAAAATATGGTGGTGTTACTCTATTCTGACAGCTACTTCTTCGCCTGTTTTAAATACTGTTTTATTCATATTATTATTCTGTCAAGATGGCCATATTATAGTGTGTGCCAGATACAACAATACTCATTAATAAGGAGCTCAATACAGAAGTGCATTTTTAAATTATCAAAGTAGGCAGTATAGCTGATGTTTATGCCTGAAACTAGTGGATTTGCATAGTAAACCCCTGTGTCTGGAGGATTTTTTTTTTTTTTTTTTTTTTTTTAAACGTTTATCACAGTATGAAACTGTACCATAGCACTTGAAATAGAAGCCTTACATACTCTAAAGGATTTCCTAAGAGTATTATAACTTCTTGAAAGATGCTAGAAGAGGTTTTGCAGTTGATTTGTATTGATCACAGTTGCACGTTTTACCATGTGTCTGCAATTATCCATCGTTAAAAGGTAACATGAGTTGAAGGTTCTCTGATCTGTGCGTGGTGTTTTTTTTGCAGTGGCAGATGAAAGCAATGTTGGATCACTGGCTGGACAGAAGTCAGGTAAGGAATGCATTTCTTCTCTTGCAACTCTTTCAGAAAACCATTCAAGAAACAGCTGGATCTAGTTACTAGGCAGCGTGGTGATTGAAGAGTGTTCTAATTAATGTATGGGATGTCTCCAAATCTCTCCCTGTGATAAATTAGGACTTAATGCTTGGCAGTGACAGTGCCACATGCATGCAGAGTGTATTCGTTTATAGAAGCTTCAGAAATCTGCCTGCTGAGATTTAACTGGGGGGTAGGGGTTGTGCAGAGAGTATGTTGATACTGTAGCCCATGAATTCATCTGTGTCCGCGTTTGAGTCATTTCTGAATCAAAGCATTAGTGTTGACAGATAAAAGTTCTTCATTTGTGATACACAGCCCCTGCAGCTGGGGTAAAGGTGACGGAGTTGGAGAAACCAGAAAAGGTGATTCTTTTGAGATAGGAGTTTGTCAATTTGGGTGCTACCCTTTTGGTTTTTCCATATTCAGGCTATATACAAACGGATCCTGTACATATCCAAACCCTCATCACTGAAAGCAGGCCACCTCCATCAGCTATTGTACAAAAGCTTTTGCATGCCTTGGCATGTTGGTCAGGGTCTGAAGGTTGAGGTTGCCTTGTCTGAAGTAATCAGTCAAGTTTATGCCATTTGGTCTTAATTAGGGGGCAGCAGTGTGAAGCAGTGGTTAGGGCTCTGGACTCTGGACCGGAGGGTCGTGGGTTCAATCCCAGATAGAGGACACTGCTGCTGTACTCTTGAGCAAGGTACTTTACCTAGATTGCTCCAGTAAAAACCCAACTGTATAAATGGGTAATTGTAAGTAAAAATAATGTGTAAAAAAATAATATAATTGTATGTAAAAATAATGTAATATCTTGTAACAATTGTAAGTCACCCTGGAAAAGGGCGTCTGCTAAGAAATAAATAATAATAATAATTAGCTGAGTTGTTTGGATAGGCCAAGGTCACATGGCAATGACATCATGTCTAAAGAGGTCAGCAGGGACCTTCACACTGACCATTCTTGGCCTCGCTAATGCCTAGATCTTCAGCTAATTGAGGCCCGAGAGACCCCAACTTACTACATTAGAATATGTACAACGCAAAGATGGTATTAACCCATGCTTTATACTAATGTTAATGTAGCTGTTGACCTGCAGTGTGTGTCAATTATACAAGAACAAATATCAGGACAGTATTGTCAATTGAACAACTAAAGAAACCTTGTCTCTTTGGTAAAGCTTTACCAAAAAGAGTGAAAGGTATCCTTCTGGAAGGTTCTGCTATTTCTGTGGCATGAACTTTGACACCACCCTTCCCTGTTATTTAGCACCATCCCGCTCACTGGGCACCCTCTCGTTAACCCTTCTGCTCTTGGTTGTTATCTGCATTGTACAGATGCCACAATACTCAAGGAAGAAGGCAAGCTGCTTTATTTATATTAAGACATAATATAGTTAACCTAGTGTGTGTTTTTTTGTTTTGTTTTTTTTGTTTTTTTGTAGCAGTTTTGTGGCAGTTTCCAGTTTTGTACCAACTGTGCAGCCCTTGAGGCAATTACACTTGTTTTTACCAGATGGTCTTTGTTTCAAAGTGAGTTGCTTGTAGTTCCACCCACCCAACCTGCTGCCCATAGGTCTCCCTGTGGAAATACAAAGACCTTTTACTCAGTTCAATTGTATGTCATTTTAAACTGCCTGAACCATTTTTTTCCTCTGCTTCAAAGTGCTTTGTGGTTTCAAATGAGATTTCTAGACAAAACTTTTTGTCTGTGGCACTGATTTAATCTGTACGAAGTTTGCCACAGTGATATGTTATCTGAAAGAAGTTAATCTAGAAGTTTGGCGGAAGGAGAGCAAAGATTAGTTATTGAATGATTTCTCTGTAACTGTACTAAGTGCCTGCATCTGAGCCCTTCCACTTCAAACCTCTTTATTGAGAAGCAAACCAAAAGCACTACACTGCACCTCTTCAAACTGTGTGACATGCTGTTAAAACTATGTCCCACTGAAATCTGCTACAAACACTTAAATTAACAACACATCTTTACTATGGCAGTCTGCTCTAAGAAAGTGGTCTGACGTGGTCTGACTCCAGCAGATTGTGTGTTTTATTTAGTTTTTCTTCATTACTCTGTTAACATAGTGTGTGCTGTGTACTATCTAGGCATGGTTGTACTGTACTACCTTTTGGTGTTACTATTTATATATACTATTTCTTTATCTGTCTTACTGTTTATTTAAGTTGCATTTAATTCAATTTTGGTTGGTAGGTGAGCGGATCGACGGGTGAGTGGTTGATTGATCAATTCTCCTGTTATCTGTATATTGTATCACTGATTGCTTAATTTTGCTCTTTTCAAAACCCAATAAACAGAGTTGAAAAAAACAACAAAAAACATAGTGTGCTTTGAGATGTGCTATCCATACAATATATAATAAGAAACTGAAGAAACCACCAAAGTCAGTTTGATTGCTTTGATTACTAATCAAGGAAATTTGAAACTTTGTCTGTGCTATAAACACTGATGGAGGCATTAGCCTAAACATCTGTCTCCTTGACTTTCTAATACAGTATTTTAAAGTCTAGATTAGAGTAATACAGTGTTGGTGGTCTGTATAAAGATCATTTCAGTGTTCTGTATTTCTTTCTGGGAACAGTTATCAAACTTGTATTCCTAAAATCACTATTGAAGTTTTAAATGAAAACATGTCTAATGATTAAAAAAAAAAAAAAAATACATCTGTGTCTTTTGACATAACATTTGCTTGTCGATTTTTATAAAGCATGTAATAAAATGTTTTAATAAAACAATCAATTTTGTCCTTTTACTGATGTTGCCTAATGTTTATTGACGAATGCATTGCTGACATGGTGATTTCAGAGACACAGTGCTTAATAAAGCTGCAGAATACTTCTTTATGAGCTTTGACATGTTTAATTAGCAGGATGGGCTAAAAAGCCTTGCCTTTTTATTTTAATCTTGATAAAACCTCTCTGGTTATTGGGTTACAGACATATAGCCATCATAAAGGCATTTGCAAGAAATGGTGGTGACATCTCTGCATTGCTGGTCTGCTGTCTAACAAACTCTTGCTAGCATCCTGTCATGTGCTTTGCTAGAATGTGCACTTTCTGTATGCTGTAAACCAGGTTAAACTGAGCTTCTTAAACTTTGAATGAAACAGTACATTTTTACTCAGACTTCACATTTGGTGTTTCTGGTTGAAGATGAGATGATAGCTAGGAACATATTGTTTAACTTTGCACAATTTTTTGCTGGTTTTAGATGAGGCTGCAAACGTACATATTGTGTTATGCTTTTTGTTTTATTATTATTCTGATTTGGAGATTTTTTAAAAAGCATTTTAATGAGAAAGTGGTTGAGGAATACTTTGTATTACTTGAGTCGGTACTTGAGGTGACTTAAAATATGCTTTGGAGAAGGATTGCCTTGACTTTCCCTAAGGTAAAACGAAAAAAGGTATTTTAAACATTGCTCCTTGACTGTATATCCCAGACAAAACATCCCCATTAACATGCTTTCAGGGCTACTGAGAACAGAAGGAAAGGACTGGTTTAAACACTGCCAGTATGTCTAAGCTTACTTCACTCTGCAAATGTATTCATTGTTAGGAAGATTTGCAACTACACTGCCAGATTCTGTGCGCTTGCAAACCCTGTCCAAATTCTGCCTTCATTAAAGTGGAGTAGATGGAACTGCTTCTAAGTTTATAGCTGGCATGTGTTGTAGGCAGGAACTCCAAAAGTATTACATCTGGTATATAATCTTTAGGTGTCTTACACTGCATGTTCTTAGTTAAAATGCACATGTTTTCAAGCTTCCCCACCCCTACATGGAGGAAAAGCAAAAAAAAAAATCAAAAAAAAATGTGTTGGGTCATGGAAATGTTTTACTCCCAACTTTTTATGTGTGTAGATTATACCAAAGACAGCCTTATATTTTGTTTAAACCAAAGCTATCACTGAGTTTGTCTCTAGGCTAAAGTAAAGCCCTGTTCACACTTGTATTTTTATACCGGTATCATTGCGGAACAATCGTATAACCACATCGAAATGAAACCCAGGCCAGAGTAAATTCCATACCGGTACAGTTGCGATATGACTCGGAACAGATCAAGTGTGGACTGGTGGATCGCAACGACAACAGAATGGGTGAGTCTGAGGCATGCGCAGCACACTTCCACCAAAGATATCACAAAGATTCTCAACTCCGCCTTTACATCCATCATGTTTTATTAATGTATTTATTTTTTTATATTTACAGATAATTTACATTAGTAAATGATCAAAGTGAAATTTGAATACATGGTTAAAAACTAAAAACATATCAAAACTGATGGCTAATACCAATAAATCCAAGTTTTATAATTGCAACCGTCTGCTCTAGTACTGTGTGAAACGCTCATCTCTGTTTTATAATTGCAACCATCTGCTCGAGTACTGTGTGAAACGCTCATCTCTGTTTTATAATTGCAACCGTCTGCTCTAGTACTGTGTGAAACGCTCATCTCTGTTTTCTGCACATGCGCCATCTCTGGTACTGCGTTCAGAAAAGTGCATTCTTCGTATAGATTCCGGTATGTCATCATTACCACAGGTTATGTTTTTTGTCAAGAAACTCTGTGCAAGAGTAAAATAGACTTCACAAGTTTTTTATATTTTAAATATTGATAAAATAAGCTCAACGCAGCACAATCCTACAGTGCTCCATTGACAGTCAATAGAAAATCTTCTCCCGAGCTCTCTATATATCTCACAACCATTTGGGCGCAGCGTGACAGAGGTCCCTATAGAGAATCAGTGGAGTTAAGTATCTTGGTTTATACAGAATATCTTTGATGTAAGTGCATCAGTATGAGTGAGTCAGGAGAGAAAGTGGTATCGTATCGATATATTCTAAACTGAACAAATTAGTTGTTCTTAATTATAACTGGTAAATAACCACCTGGTTTAGTCGCTAATGTACTGAGGTATTAATAAAAAAGATGTCAGTTTACAGTAAACAAATATTTTATTCATGCACTCTGGAGTGCATGACATCTTTTATCACAATCACACAACCTGATCAGACAGTTTCTCCCAGTACAAGTTTCAATATATGAACTCGAAACAGAAATGTTTCTGTGGCCGGGCGAAAGCCCTAAAATGTAAATAGTGTGTGTGTGGGAATGTAAGGTTGGCAGGGATGGTTAAATTTGCCCCTGCCAACAATCACAGGTGTGGCCATTCCCCAGTTAGGTAATTAAGTTCTAATTGGGGTGTGACCCAGGGTGACCAGATGTCCCGATAAAATCGTGATCGTCCCGATATTACAGTCTTTGTTCCGCGTCCCGATCGAGGTACTGTCGGGACGCCATTTGTCCTGATTTTTAGGGTATATGTTGAAAACCCAGGCGTAAAATGTTTAACAAAAGTACCGAACGCAGTGGGGGAAAAAATGGATTCAATCATATGCCCATGGTCAAGTCATCCAATTAGAATTAGGGTTGTAATTAGCATTTCACTGACATTTCGCTGACCTGTTTAAATATTAACTACACCTAATATTTCAGATCATTATAAAAGCCTAAAAATAGTGGTACTTGCTTCCTTACTAAAACAGAGTGCTGTCATTTGTTAAAAGGCAAGCATGCAACATCTCCCAACAGTTGCTGCTGACATTCTATGTCTGGTGTGGATTTGCGCATACATTGAGACTGCATGTCTGCATCCACTGAATTGGTTGGAAGTGCCAGATACATTTGGGTAACTCGGTTACCCAAAGGTATCTGGCATTCTTTAATAAAGTCCATATATGCAGCACGTTTGGTTCATGTTATTTGTCCCATCCAGGAATGTATTTTATCAGTACCGAGTCCTAAACAAAGAAAACGTGCCTATTTGGGTCTATAATTCTAACTGCGTTTACAAAGTAAACAGCAGGTTGTTTGAACCGAGGTAGCTGTGCTTGATTGTACCTGTAGTGCTGATTTAACTTGGGTACAACCAACACAGGAATACTTTTTTGTCTGCACTGACTTTCCAGTTTGTTTTCTGAAAGCTGTTGTTTGTTTTACGTTCTGTTCAGCAGCCTCTGTAGCAGCCTTTTGTTTAACGTGTGCTTCTGAAGTTACAGCGATTGATCGTATTTTCTTTGTCACATTACAAGATGTGCAAAACAATTACCTCCATCTGCATGTAGAGTTTCTTTGGGAAATGTCTTGACACGATCCTCAGCCGAAATATACTTTGCTTGTTTTGCTTTGTCATTCATTTTTGGTATTTTACGTATAATGCTGAAAACTAGATTTTAGCAACCTAAATCAAAACAATGCAGCACTGACTTTGTCCCACCTGCTACGTACAGTGCAGCAGGTCACAGAAAAGCCAGTACAGACGCACTGATAGGCTGATTAAAACATCGTTGTCATCTGAACAGGAAACAAGAAAGGCTTTAATTTCATTCAGTTTAGAGGCAAGTTTAAAATCCTGTTCTGTTGTTCATGTTTATTGGGTTCCTCAAAAACTTGCTCGATCGCACTTCATTGGCTTGCGACCATGCGACAAATGTTGAATTTTTTTCAACATCATCCGACCATGTGCATTTTGCGGTTGCACACACACAAGAAAAGGCTGTACGACTTTTTCAAAAAAGACACAGCTCGCAGCAGTACGGATGATGTCATTACTTTTCTCTAAGTTTGTGTTTTTGCCTAAGTGCAATGCACACAGGAAGGCGAAGGAATTAAAAAAAGCCCATCTACAAAAGAAAGATACGTAGTTTGCATCACTTGCATTGTGCAGTAGTTCACAAGGTTTCTTTCCTCCCCTCACCAACTGAGTGTCCCGATTTTTCACTCTTGCTATCTGGTCACCCTAGTGTGGCCACATGTATAAAAAGAACCAGAAATCTGTTGTTGTTTGGCGGAGTTTGTGCTGTGATTTTTATACTGTTTCGTAACTTGGAAGTGAAGGCTAATGCCCAGTCTACGTATTTTGTGTGAACCTTTTATTTTTGACCTGTGACATGTTTTGTTTGTTCCTATTTTTGTGTTGTTTTGTTTAATAAAGTGTGCAACAGCGCTTTAAAACTGCAGCTTTCTGTCTCTGGGTCTAATTCCTGCGGGTAACCAGCCTGGACTGTGAGGCTACACTGTCACAGTTTCCCTTCATACCAGAAAACTTCATAACTTTTACCTTGTTGAGCAGACCAGAAAAAAACTGCTGCTTTGTTGCCGTCCTACTGAAAAATGTAATGGTTATATTGTGTGTAAGCTAAGACTGCTAATGTGCTTAGCGTAGGGTAGACTGTATTAAGGAGATAAGTCATCAGAGTATTGCCCAGACAGTTAGAAGGGAATGCAGCTGAGGTAAGAATCATGTACTTTATAATGCTCAGAATGAGGCATCCTCTAAAACCTGTGGGAGAGGGAGATATTATTGTGGATAATTTGGCCTTGGAGTTACTGACTTGTGTTATTTGTGGACCCCGCAGGGCTCCAGTGCGCTTTTTTTCTTTCATCACACCGATGGCAGAAAAACACAAAAAACTATGAAATGCATCCTTTCTTAAGTGCGATAGCCAGCTTCATGGAACATACGTTGTAATTGCTTGCATTTATTGTGAAGTTCAGTATATATTGGATATACTTCAACAAGCAAAGTGTTACTTAAACCTGTAAGGCCAGGCTTTCAAGGAAGGCAAGTCCTTTCTTGAACACAATAGAGGTTTAACTACATTTTTATTTTTTAATTCACACATATGCGTTGTATTATTTCTAAGGTAAAACTATATTATTCCTGAGTCATAACACCAATGAAGGCATTAGCTGGAATGTTTGTACACTTGACTTGTTTCTTATAGTTTGCCTCCGAATCTATGACTGATAGTTTGACGTTTTAGATATTGTATCGTATTTTCTTTTTTACATTACAAGATGTGCAAAACAATTACCTCCATCTGCATGTACAGTTTCTTTGGGATATGTCTTGACACGATCCTCAGCCGAAATATACTTTGCTTGTTTTGCTTTGTCATTCATTTTTGGTATTTTACGTCTAATGCTGAATTAGACATAAAATGCTGAATAAATGTATAACGCCTTGCATTATGATCCCAGGGATTCTTTGTTTTTGTTAACAAAAACTCCCATTTCTTAAAATATTGAGCATATGGGAAGGTCCTCTCTTGGCCATTCTTTGCCAATTCAATTCCTAGAAAACCCAACACACAGTCTTACTTTTGGTATAAAGGACCAACTTGATAGTAGTGTTGGCAAAGCTCCAGTAATAGGGAAAGCTCCAGAAAATAAATAACCTTACATGAGTTACGTTCAACTCTGAAACCAGGAATGATGCCAGAACTACTATTTTATTTTATTCATTCCATGTTACTTGATTCAACATCTTTTTTAAAAATTAAAATTCAATATTTTCCTGTAGCTATCCCACCTCTACAGCCCTACCTTCTGTTTACCATTCCCTCTGGCTCCACTATGCTCGCAACAAACCCAAAATTCATAAAAATTGGGTCTGTTGTTTTTCATAGATTTTTATGCATTTTTTTTAAATACCCTTCCTCCACTCAAAATGGTACATGCCACATGCTTGCTACTTGTTCCCAGAGTTTTGGAACTTTAGATCTGATTAATCGCTAATCGATTCTTACAAAACATTGAATAGATTTTTGCAGGCCATAACTCGAAATCTTAAAATACTTTCAGGTAAAAGATTGGTTTTGTTTCTGCTTAATGGTTTATATAGTTAATGGGGAAATTCAATAAGCTAGTTTTTACACATTGTCTCAATACAATTGTTTGATTTTATTCACAGGGAAATGAAGGTGTACGAGGTGTTTAGGTGTTTTAACTGTAACTTTTGGACCTCCACTGCAGAATCCCCTCAAGGAGTTCTAGCCACTTTACTTGTGTCTGAAATAAATGTATGAAAGAACTACTTATTACATACAGGTTGCGATTTGTAAATTAGCCTGTGTTTGTGAGTTTACAAAGCATGATTACACGCTCGACAAGTCTTCATTGCCTGATAGCTCGTAAAACATCCAAGTGGATGTTTTATCATCTGTCTATCCTTTAATGTGGACAATTCCTTTCTTTAAGACATAACTTCCTTCCTTCCAGACTAGTAGCGAGTGTGATCTACAACAGATACATCTGTGAAGGTAGACAGAAACTACCACAGCCAGACAAAACAGCAGCAATAATCACCTTGGGGTGATAAACACATTGTTGGGGTTCCTTTTAACACTTGCTTTAAAGCTTTTTTGTGGAGTGCCCTTAAAGTGGCTTAATTCCTTAACTAAAGCTGGACAAAAATAATTGCATTTGTGACATTTGTGCATTTGAATTTCTCACATCACTTCTTTAAAGCTAAGTCCTGCTATTTATAACCATTTGAAAATAAATCATTTTTATTTCAGTGCACGCTTCATACAAGTTTTGCTATACTCTCACAGCGTTACATTAACTTGGTATTCTCTCTGCCTCGCTTCTCCCACGCAACTCCACTACTCGCAACTCCACTACTCCGCTCACTCCACTGGCTCCCGATCACCGCTCGCATCCGGTTCAAGACTCTTGTACTAGCCTACAGATGCCTTGACCAGACTGCACCCAGCTACCTCCATTATTCAATGCAGGTTTTTTCCTTAGGATGTATTTTATAATACATACTTTGGCTATTTGTCTTTGTGGGTCTTATTCTGATGACTCAGTTTATGTGTATGTTCTTTGTGTCTGATTACAACTGTTTCAGTTTACATTATAGTACTCTGATAAAGGTTATCACTCAGATAATTACTCCAAAGGAAGAATTCTGCGTAAAGCCAAGCTCATTAACAGTAGCTTCTGTCTCCCAATAGGATTTGTGGGACTGGATTAAGAGCATTCTCAGACTCGTGAAAGCCAGAGCAAATAAATAGGGTATTTTATGTTAGTTTAATTTGGTGCCAAATGAATTCAGATATATTTATCTAGTGGTCTGGCTGCTATGGATGTTGTGGCTGGGTATCGATTTTGTTTTTAAATATGTTTTTGCAGCAGCTTTGCCTTTTCTTGAACTCTTAAGGCCTACAGCTATCAACTAGGAAAACAAGATTTCACTAGCACAGAATTGAATTCTTCCCAGATGCGTTTGCTTATTTTGTGGAACAGTAGCTCCTTACTGTATGTTGTGTAAAATAACTTTCTGAACCCCATCTTGAATCAGATTGGGGAATGAATGTATCCTGACAAACCCCTTTAGTGCAAAAGTCAGTGCTAAGAATCGTATGTAATTCTTACAGCATAGTTTAGTTGGACAGATAGTGATTCACATTACATTTCCTAATGGTTCCAATCAGATATTAATTGAAATACATTGTGCCATATGATTTCAAAAAAGGATTTTTCAAGATTAATCTTGTTTTCAAGCTGTAACTTATTCTAGGAGCATCAGTGCTGTGATTGATTGTGATGATAAACTATGTAGCCTGCTCCTGGCTCAGCACTGCCATTCATCACATACATCTGCAAGACAACATTTAAAATCTAATTTTCATAAAAGGAATTCAAACTGTAAACGGGATTAAGGACATCCTATTTAACCCAGTATCAACCCATATGCTGTGGAGGATATAGGACTTCACCTAGGCACTCGTTGAATCTATACTTAACCAACAAGGTAAAAAAAAAAAACTATTCGTTTTTTGCTTAATTTGTTTATAGAAGTCTCAAACTGCAGCCTTTCTTCTACACTGGAATTCATGTTTTTCCTGTACCATGCTTGAAGTCTTGAGCCCTCAGTCAAGACATTTCTCTGAAGTATGAGATATTCCAGGGCACCCACTATTTACTGTGGGACTGTTTCTGACCAATCTGCAAATATAGATAAAAACAGCAAACATTTTTGTACTTGACTTGTAGTTTTGCTTTACATGATACTACAGCCAATGCTACACATGGTTGTGAAAATGTAACAGGTAAATAATCTTTTTTTTTTCCAGCCGTTTGAAGTATGAATTAACTATGCACATCATAAGTAAAAGTATTAGTAGCTACTGCTCTGTAAACTACAGACATATCAAGTCAGTTTAAACACACTTATCAACCTGGCATCAAATCACCAAGAGTAAATACTGCATAGCCATCACCTAGTGAGGTGTCAGTTTGAAATGAACAGTTATTACCACCTTGAGAATTCTCAACTTCATCCTAATGTGTTTATGGAGCTATGAAGTGTGAATCATACCTTGAAACTTTCAGGTCAGTTAATAAACAGTTCACTTAATGTGAGAGTGAAATGAGGGCTGCAGTTTTATGGCATTGTTGCGCTGTGCATATGCTCAGCAAAGTTAAGTTGTCTTGTGATTGTATTTCTGTTTGTAAGTGTTAGTAATGTATGACTAGATGCACACAATGCTGGCCTACTATAAGATGGTTCAGGCTCTAGGGATGGCACTGCAAACAAATAATAGTTGAAGGAGGAAAACAGTCCAGTATCTGCAGCAGAGGTCAAAAAGACGTGTAGACGACTCGGCTTGTTTAAAATCTTTACCAACAAAGAAAGCACTGCTTTGGTAGGAAAAGCTGTGCCTGTACTGTACAATCTCAGACGATTTAGCCCGTGTGAAATACAAAAGTCAAAACTATTGTATTTTGCAATGGTATAAGTGTACTTTCTTTATCTTGGACCTGCAATTGTGTACTTTATTTTGTGTTGTAAACTGGTGAATGAAGACCATCCCTTCTGTAACAAGTTTAGCAACACATTATTTTTTATTTATTTACAGGCGCTTCTCCCAGTCGAGACGTTGGTCCCACCTTGGGTTTGAAGAAGTCCAGCTCTCTGGAGAGCTTGCAGACAGCTGTAGCCGCGGTCAGGAAGAATGATGTGCCCTTCCACAGACCAAGGCCTCACATGGTACGGGGGCGAGGCTGTAATGAGAGCTTCCGAACTGCCATTGACAAATCCTACGATGGCCCTCCAGAAATGGAAGAGGGTACGTTTTTAACTGAAAACATATAATTAAAAACAGCTCATCATTCTGAGTTAAAACTCTTAAGCAACTATATGAAACCAATTCACTGGTCTGTGTGTTTTACTTCATAATTAAAAGCATTCATATTGATATAAGGATGTCAGCGAGTTCCTTTGGGTGGGGAATTTTATGCATTGTTTGTTGGACTTTCCACATGGTAAATGGCTTGTGGTTACACTGTCTTTGAAAAACAAAGCACTTCATCAAAATGCCGACTCCTGTCATATCATGTGTTTGCTCACACTTGTCATTCATAGCCAGTCCAATCCAATGCAGTTCCCTTATTTGTTTGTTTTTTCTTTCACACAAAACAGTTAAAAGTGGTACATTTCCTGAAATTATGGGAATTTCAGACACCCTATACATTTTCCAAATTAACTTTTTTTTTAAGAAATTAGAAACATAGTGAAGATTTTTTTTTTTTGACCAGTTTGTTTTGTTTTGCTCAGGATGTGTTGATTATGAGGGAATTGGAAATCCTGTGAGAAACGATTGAGCTTAAACATCAGTGAATTTGACCACGTCATTAAACTCCAAATTGTTGCAGACCTCTATCTCAAAACAAACAACCTGAAGGATCATCTGCAGCTGACAGTCCTGTCTGCATATGCTCCCCGGGACTAATGGGTGGTTTGAAAGGGAATCTGTCATTAACCAGAAACTATGTTACTGTAGTTTCAAAGTCCTATTCTTACAGATAAGGAATGCATCATTCTTTACAAATCAAAATCAAGACACAACAGGATTGTTTCAATAATGGAACTTTAAAATGGGTAAACAAAACAAGAGGCAGAACTGATGGATAGTCATTGAATTATCTCAAGTTCTGTGAAGATCTTAAAACAAAGCATGACAGACAAACAAGGTTTTGCTATGCTGGCATCCTGCTATTTATTAAACTTCTGCATGTCGTTCAAGATTGGATGTGAATTAACACAAAAACACAGATAATTAGTCAATTTAGGTAAGAAAAGAAAATCTGCTTTTAAAAATCTTTAGAAGGAAATGTTTGACCATGTGTCTGTTAAACCTTATTTCTGGTTGAAACCGTTGATTCTGCCAGATGATTATGGTTAATTACTGTAGATGGATGTTTAACTAATGCATCCTCTTCTAAATCTAAGTGTTACTGCATAAATGCCCATATTGCAGATAAAATCAATTCAGCGTTTTCTGATGTGTGGTCTCACCTAGTTTAATTTCAACAACACCCAAAGTGGTCTTATCTTCACAGATGAGAACTAATCAGATGCAATTAAAAAAAAAAAAAAAGCTCCAGTGTCACAGCTCATTTATTAAAATAGTGAGTTTAACAATTATCTTCATTATAGCTTCCAGGACTATCTGTCCCTTCATCAAGTGAAAACAGACAGTATTTTTTTTTATAAAATTGAATACGCGCAGTACAATACAGAACAGTCAAAGACATTGTAAATAATTTGTATTTTATTGTAAAAGCTATTTCAGACTGTCACGGCTGTTTCTTTACCAACAAGACAGTAGAAGTCATGTTTACCGGTATGTTTAAAAAATAAATAAATAAATAAATAAAGAAGCAGCAAAAGGACAATTAAGGGTGGAAAATGTCAACTTGTCAGGGGTGTCTTGGAGTATGTATAAGACTGTGGTGTTAACAATGCATAGGGTGCTTTTGTTAGAGCTGTTGTGTCGGGTAGACTGCACGTCTCCTGAGGTGAGTGTTTGATTCTGATGAGTTGAAATGGCAGCTAGTGGTAAGTGATCCATTTCTGTCCCAATAATTGGTGCTGCTGTGAACGGTAAACAGACATTGCCTGTTCAGTTGCATGCTTGTGTGCTACGAATGGGATGTAACTGCCTGGGGTAGAGTCTGAGTGGTGTCAGCTCACTGGTCCACTCCATGTCTCCATACCTGCCAACATTTGGAAACTGTTCAGTTCAGCAGGACACTCATCTTCGGGGGGGGGGGGGGGGGGTGATGATATGCATCATACACATGGGAGGAGTCATACGCAAAAAACACTCATTATCATATAATAGACATATCCCCCTCAACTCAACACGACATGTCCATCATGACAGTAAAAATAGACATAATGAAGCATTCTTAACTTTGTATAAATTAGTGATCAGCAGATGTGTCAGCTGCGCAATGAGCACAGTGTGTGGTTTTCACAAACTCTACTGTGCAGAATAAATTATTTTTTTTCTATGGGTAAATACCGGGAGTTTCTTCCTATGCATCGGGATGCGGGACATTTACTAGGAAATTGGGACTGTCGCGACCATATAGGGACTGTTGGCATGTATGTTTCTCCAGTTGAGGAGTGTGGGGGCATCCGTGAGATGGTTGCTGATTGAGATGGCTAGGCATTGATGTCCTCATTTCTAGCCTCATTTCTTCAACATTTCCATTCTTGTGATTTTAGTTCTTCTCAAAGGTGAGGGACAATGGCTTCAGTCAGGATCATTGTCAGTGCATATCATGAGAGCTTTCCATGCAGCTTTAAGAGAACACACCTAACTTCACGTGAACATCCCCCAGCCATTCATTCCTCTTTAAGTTCATTTTACGACCATGACTCCATTTTTTTAATGCGAGCACCCTCTTAAAATAAATTCAGTCTTCAATCTATTGTTCAGAATTATGAAAGATGATACTGTTTAAAGATGGAGTTCAATTTAATTTCTGCAAATACTGTATACCCCGCCGCAGTTTAAAGGTGTAACAACTTCCTTAATGAATATGACATTTTTGCCCGTCGCTTGTAGGCACAATTCCCGTCTTATAGATCCTTTGTGTTTTTGTTTTGTGATGAAGACCAAAGTCTACTCTGGGATAAATTGAGGCCTTACTTGGATTAAGACATGAGATGTAGTGCCCATTCCCTTCCAACAGCCTATGACAGTCTAGCCAGGAATAAACAGTCACAGAAAGAAGAATGATCCAGCTTGCACAACGAAGAAAAATCATATTTATTTTCAGTAGTTGTACACCAAAATGGAGATGTTAATAATAACGGAGTAGCCCTTACGTTTTTAGACATGATTTACCATTGTATTTTCCTGAGCTGGAACACCAGAGGTCCAAGTAGATTTACATCTGTTACTTGCACTTAAATGACCAGCTGATTAAAGCAAAACAACACAGTAAAATAGAAGCTGTGCTTCGGGGAAACAGCATGAGATGGATAGTTCACTGCAGCCAATCGCACTTTAGAAGGACAGTAACAGATGGCTGTGTCAGCAGCATTTAAATCTCCCATTCTCTGTGTATACAATTAACCAAAACCTAGTTCGGAAAATAAACTGTCGAACGCTAGAATGACCTGAATAAACAAGTATCATATTTTCTTATGAATTTCTAGTTGACCTGCCTTTAAAAAAATCTGAAGTGATGCTCTTTAATTTTAAAGCGGTATTTTTGTTTTGGCAGTTGCATGCATTTGAGAAACAAGGAGAAGACAAGCAGGAAAAGTTTAAGAAAATAAATATACAGAAATTGTTTAAGTGCAGCAGTTATTTTCCAGAAAATAGACTAATTGTATACATTACTACTAAGATTTGTAAATGCTTTATCATTTGTTACCTTTTTAATTAAAATAAAAATGCAAGTATTCTGTGGCTATACCGTTTTGCCACTAAAGAATACATTTCCTTTCATTTCTGAACAGATGGATTGTCTGATGCGAGTTCAGGCCGCGATACCCCAGCCAGCGGATCTTCACGACAGGGCTTCAGAGACACAGACGAAGCCAAGAAAGACAAGAAGAAGAAAAACAAAGACAAGAAGAAAGAAAAAGTGAAAGACAAAGGAAAAGACAAAGACAAGAAGAGGGCTGAAGATGCAGAGGAACAGGAGAAGAAAGGCAAAAAGAAAGGATTTGGAGCAATGCTGAGGTACGTTGGGCAATCTTTTATTATCTAGGAATGCACAGACACTTCACTTTAAATCCGTACATTAGCCATACATAACAGAGGAATTTCTCATGGCTGCCTGACAAGCATAACATTTCCATCCATTACCTGTAAACATGCTAATTCCATGAAGGTATGCTCTGAAGAATTTCTGATCAGCTTGCAGAAATGCACAGAAAAGCTGTATCTTTGCAGGCTATTGCTGGATAACACTGACACATAGTGCATACCAAGCAACGTATTAACAGTGACAATGCAAGTAATTATTCAAATTAAAGACACACAATCAGACAGTTTTACCAAGACTTCTAAGAGCAATGTGCATGAAGATTAAAAAAAATGACTCTACTTTGTATCTACTTTGTTTGCAAATATTTGTGTTACATCTGCAGTAGATTTTTTTTACTTTCATAAAAAAATATCCAAATGTATAGTAAACTGGGCCCAAATGTTCTGTCGTGTTTTATAGTAAGAAGCTATCAGTATTTATTGACTTCCCGGTATTTGTATGAATTTTTTAATTTTTTTATTTTGTTGTTGGTTTTTATAAATCGCTTAATTAAAGCCAAAACCAGTAAATTGTGACAGGCAATTACTGTTTTAATTGTGTTAATTCAACTGGATGCATGGGCTATTTAGCCCATGGTTTTTATCTAGGCTGCTGTGTTAGCTGGTCTAACACCAGGCAAGTATAATACTGCTCACACTTCATTCAGTTTAGTCTGTTGGAGGAGGTACCTTGGTCTTCATTACATACTGAAACCTAGCTCATTCAATCTTATATGCCATTTGTGTTTGTGTTCTCTGAAATGCGTTTTTTTTAATCTTTATTAATCATGTTTATTTTAAATCTGGACCGTCTACTATGCTGTACACATACATCACATGGTAATAATACAAAAACATTACAAAGCTTTAAACATGCACATTGCAGTCTTTTATATGCTATATCATGCTATCTACCTTATACCTGGAACATTTCAATGTTGTACAGCAACTTACATGTAAGCCTTCTCATCGTAGGCTTTTATCTCCATTTTTGTTAAGTTGCATGGAAATCAGTTGCATGACTGATGCATGTGAGTGATATTAAACAGTGTGATAATAAGTGAATAGTGATATTAACAGAAGTAATATTAAGCTGGTTTGAATGTATATATAACATGTTACTCTGGTGATGCATTGCCTTATAGCATATTTTATAAACTGCTGCGGTGATCCCAGTCCAGAGTTGATGTATATGTATTTGTTTATTTAGGGGGTGGTGGCCTGTTGCCTTTCATTTGAGCAGACCGCACTGTTGGAATTATTTTTTTCTTATTATGACTTCCTCATATAAAATGCCAGGAAACCACGTGCCTGGGTTGTACCCGGGTACCAGGGTCGCAGCGTCCCACCTCAGGATGTGGGTCGTCACCCTTTGACCAGGATTGAGTGAGACAAAATGCATGATGGCGTTTGTAAGCCGACGAAATAACAAACACCCACGCCTGCGTGAAGGTTTCACTTCCACAAGGAACATTTCTGTTTATTATGTTTTTGTTGATTGAGCAACAGCATGAGCCAGATTGCAGCAGGGATGAAGAAACATTTGCTCTAATCAACATTTGGGCCGACGGTTCAATGCAGAGACGCTTGGGTGGAAGCACCCGTAACAAGCTGCTTCCGCGGCATCGATATGCGCATTGTGTACTTGCATCTGGCACCCTGGCCAACGCTGCTTTATCAAAAGCAGTGTGAAATCGCGGAGCCGACCCGCATGACACCGGGTCCTGACCCGGGTAGAGCATGCCAGTGTGAAAGGGGCTTAAGGTGCATCACAGTGACCTGTTTCATAATGTTACCTACTGGGCCTGCCATATGTGTCTGTCATGCATTATGTGGAGGTACTTGCTACTTTTACACGTCAATAAAGACGTGTTGTCAGGGTTTTCCACTCTGTGTAGTGACAAGCTCATTCAGGCTAAACAATGTCAAAAATACTTGGATTAAATTCTTTTTTTTTTTAAAACAGTTAAATGTTTCAATAAAAACAGCTATAAAAATAAAATGCATGTGTTATTGACATACCAATGCATTAGAAAAACACTGCATTTTAAGGAATAACAATGAAAATGGTATCATTGCTCCTCATTTTTATTTTTCAATAGTTACTAATAGATTACTGTATTTTCTATCTCTTTTCCACAGTTCTATGCATTTTTTTTATATAGATGATGATTTTCTTTTGAAATATACCCCATTATTATAATAGAGCTCTATGAAGACATGTGGGTCTGGCATCGCACATGAATATAAATTCTGCATTTATCGCTAAATTGTTTACTAAAAACGACGGTCTCAAATAGGCACTGTTTTATAGGTTCCATTTTCTTTCATTTACACACCACCTGCTATGCAGAGTCTGCCTGAGGCATTATTACTTGAATCATTTTCTTTCTTAGTAGCTGAACCAGCCATTGTCATTTATCATGGTCAGAGTATTATTTCAAGATGGCTATGGGACAATAGATGTCTGCTCAGACACATTTGCATTCACATCAATGACAGATTTACAATCAGACACATGCGTTAAAAGAGAGGCAGACCCATACCCAAGACTACTGGGATGAACACATTTATCAGTGGATTAATGCAAAAGTTACTATTCAAACTTGTTATGAACAGGCTGGCTGGTGACGTCAGACCAGGAAGAGAATGGACACAGAATGTGAAGTGAATTGCGCTGTTGCGCCGGTTTAATATAAATTAACAAAATAAAAGGTTTAAACACAAAACTAAGTGGCACGTTGGCCAAAACAGACAATGGACAAACCCCAAAACAAGTATCGCGCAAGTCCTCCCGCATGAGTAGCATTTGTTATTATTTGTTATTTAATTTCTCCTTCTCTCTCTCTCCCATTCTCCACTGCGAACACCCAACCTCATGTGCGTGAAATACTGGATCTTTTATGCAGCTGTACAGAGACTCGATTGCTAATCAGTCATTCAATTTGAATCTCGGCACATCTGCACGTGAACTACTTGTGCACTCCCTGTGCCCCCGTATAAATACCCACTTTAATCTGCACGTGAAGTGATTGTGCAATCCCCATGCCTAAATACAAATATACATTTGACATCACCTGCGCTACATATCCCCATTTATACCCCATGCACCAATATAATAATACATGTAACAGACAACATAAAACATAAAATACGCACAGGGGCGGGGCACACCGCCACACTTTTGAATATATATCTCTGTCTATTTGATGTCTTATTGTGTCCACCCAGGTCTGTCTTGCAATGGTTTATTGTTTACCAATGTTACATACCCATGAATCTAAAAATGTTCCAAATAAATCCTAACAAAACTAAGTCAATTTCTTGTTTTTTTTGTTTGTTTTTTTCAGGTAGGTGCTTAGTGAATCTGGTCCATTTGTGTTACAATCATTATTTTAATTGTTTTACTGATAAAAACAAACTGTATTTGATTAGACTGAATTATATGGCTGGCAGTTTATAAAGTAGCTTGCTCCCCTAAAACCACAACAAACATGAGCCTCCCAGTACACTGAATTTTCATCAACAAGTGTGTACATCTCTCTTTGGCAGCAGATTGAAATGGTAGAACTGATGCAGGAGGTGTTTGGAACAGCCTATTCAGTATATTAGCTGATTGCACTGCCCCTGGCACAATAAGTGGCTCAATAAGAAGAGTAATTCCTATATTGCAGGAAGAGTCAGAGCATGGGAACATGCTGCTGTTTGTCAATGTTCTTTCCTTTTTTTATAATAGCATTGTTTTGGCTTACATTAAAATGTCAAAACAATTTGCTGCTGTTGTTAAATCTAGTCCAAGAAGAGAAAAACGCAGATAAGTACTGTAAAGTGCCACAATTCCCTGTTGAAAAACAGTGTGATAGTGGTGAAGAATTGCAGGCTTCCTATTGTGCTTCAAAAAATATGATGGCCTAGCTCTGTGTTTTTACACCTAAAACTGTAACAAAAACCTGACTTTTAACTGTGGGGGCACATGATGAGGGTTTATTGCGGCTTATATGCAAAGTAATTTTAGGCACATTATGTCTGGTCTCAAATGAAAAAAGAAAAATTGGTTTTCCGTTTGCATTATATGGAATTACAAAAGTAAAGCTTTTGAAAACGGACAAAACGTAGAAACTGTCTCTGCATCCCCAAATACTGTACAAACCGGTCATGAATTGCTGCAATTGAAGGTCTTTTTTGTGTTGTTCATTTTGTCTTTACAGTTTGCGTATTTCAAAGAAATTTCAGCAGTATGTTTGTAATTGTATACCTACTGTAACAGTAAAATTGTTTGAGGGCACCATATTTTGACAGATCAGCTGGGTTTTATAAATTGGGTTGAAATCAGAAGACAAAAGTAAGTTTGAGAGACATAAGGTTCTTTACAAAAGTGCTGTTTTATGTTTTGTGTTTTTTTTTAGCCTGGGGGTATCCCTAAGTGACTGAAGTAAGATCTAGGGTGGAGACCGTCATTTCATGCATGTGTGTTACTACATTCTAAACAGGGAGGTAGCTGGGGCTTGGGAAGAGATTACAGATGGTGCTGCTTAAATATTCTCTTTTAGTCAGAAGCCCTGCTGCCACAGCAGAGTGACAGTGATGGAGCAGCCTCTGGTGGGAATGTCTGTTTACCTGCTAAGGAACTACTCTAACACACGCAGACACTCACCAAGGTACTTTTGGAATATTATATCCCAGAGGACTTGCATTAACCCTTGACCTACAGACACTTGCTTTACAGAACCCTTTCACACCCTCATAACAACCTATTTAACCAGGACCATTGTATTTTTTTTAAGAGAATAGTTATTAATGCTTTGGTGTTCACCCATACTGTAGTTTCTGTCTGGCTTCTATAGTGACATGCCGTTGGAGCACAGAAGTCCACCAATAACTCTTCCTTGTGAGCCATATCTCTCTCCTGTCACGCTATTGCGGCAAAAAGGTGTGTGTGGTTTGTTTTGTTAATCAGCTTTATAGGAAACGTCTAAGCAGCATTGGAGATTTTAAGCAGTGCCATATTTTTTCAGAGATTTAAAATAGAAATATATAAGCCCAGTTCTGAAACATGCTTTTAATATTGGTAAGTGAGGAACTTTTCTCTTTTGTTTACTTTCCAAGTGTGCGTAGCAGGTGAACAGTGAGAGCTGCAGTGTCAGTAGGGACTCCAGCTACTGTATTGTTGATCTCCTGCAGCCATGCATAACAAATTGAAAACATTTAAGCAGAGGCAATCAAGGGAAGGTTTATTTATTTTTTTAAATGTTGCTCCTGTATGTATGTCAAAGAGGTGTATTTAAGCTTTTGGAGAAGAGTTATGGAGAACAAGAGCAACCGCATGAGATTTTGTTCTACAGAATATGTGTAAACAAATATCCATCATGCAATATTTGTAGGCTTTTGAAAATCAACAGAAAAAAAGACAAGGAACGAATTCATAGGGTTTTGGAAGAATGTTCAGTTATGTGAAAGTATATTTTTATTTTTATTTTATTTTAAACTATGCACCAGGAAAACATGTTTTCAAACATCCTATTTATA
The DNA here is from genome assembly GCF_902713425.1 of Acipenser ruthenus. NCBI lineage: Eukaryota > Metazoa > Chordata > Actinopteri > Acipenseriformes > Acipenseridae > Acipenser > Acipenser ruthenus. Next base: position 37,312,290 of record NC_081198.1, on the reverse strand, counting down.
TAGTTTTGTTTTCATTTATTATTAGCAATACTATACCCTCACTATAACATTTCTTTTTTACAATGATTTTCCAGGCAAAAGCAGGCCTTAGAATTTATTTTTAGAACACGACTAGGTAAATACAGCAATAAAAGCTGATGAGGAAAAACAGTGAAAGTCCTTGCATTTGAAGTAAAAGTAGAAACGTCTCCCTTGCTGTGAATTAAATAGCACCAATAATCATAAACACTGTGACCATGAAATTTATAGCTCCCCTCCCTCTTCCCCCTTTCCTTTCTTTAATTGACTGCATTTCTTTTTCCTTTCAGGCACCAGGTGTGCTGCAAATAAGAAGTAATAAGGTGACATTCACATGTATAATGAGATGCTGGCAGTCCAGCTTGATGAAAGGAAAACATTGCTGGATTTATGAAAGCTGGTCGGTTATACAGAAACCAGCAAGCTCTAAACCAGGATAACAGGGTTTTTATTTTTAAACCATCAACACATGCACCTGTGTACTGCAGTTCAGGAAGCTTTTGTTGGTTAATGGAACACACTTAGAGGAACACCCGAGTATATGTCCATCTGGCAGTTATAGAGACATCAATAGAGATATCAATACTGCCTGGGACCCTCTTTCTCTGTTGGCTGCGTTTTAATGACCCTCTGGTTCAGTAAAGCAAGAGACACAATGGATTTATGGATTTAAAATATATATTTTACCAGGAAACGCGCAACAAGATTTAAACAGTATATTGTTTCTATTTGATTTTGGTTTTGTGATCAGAACAGCAATATGTCTTACATTGCTCTTCAATTGAGTCCTAAGTGGAAGTATATTAATTGCTGGCAGTTGATTAGCAAACCAACTGTTTACAGTTTTTGTTTATGGCCTGTCTGTTCTATGTGTAAATACATCAACATCTGTACTATGTATACAGATGCTTTTAAATACGAGAGCTTTATCCAGCACTTAACGGTTTACAGACAGATCTTAATCTACAGACGTTGTTCAAGATGAACATACTTGTTTTGAATGAAAAGAAAGATATAAAAAGCTCTGCTTTGGTCACGAGCGGCAGCTGTCTCAGTCTGCAGTATTTCAGACTGAAAATTCACTGCTTGCTGATTAACCTTTCCATTGTAGCTGCCAGGGATTGTTGGGATTGAAGAGTATATTGGTTTTCAGGCAAGGTGTATCTTTTTGTGTTCCATGATATCTGATTTCTTTTTCTTAATGTAACTTTTGTATTGTGTTATTTAATAGGTTATTTCCAAACCATATCGCTTATGTCATCTTTGGCGCCTTACTTGTAAAGCCCCACAAGAAACAATATTTAAAATGTTCCAATTAATTTGTAGCGTAAGGGACAAGCACTTGTATACCATATGTATGGATCACATATGTTAGTAGCTGTAATTATGCTGTTCTTGGTTAGGTGGTTGGTTCCACAGGGACTCTTTAGTGTAAAAGACAGAAGTGCCGGAATAGCAAGGTGTGTTTGCTCATTAAAGTATTAAGCTTCTGCATAGTATAGAGGACTTAAGAATTATTAGTCTGCTTTTTTTTAATGGAATCAGTAAAGTAATTGCACTTATTTTCTTTCTAGTTCTTTGTTCAATGTTTTATGGAAGGTAATGTTGTCTTCATTGCAAACAAACCCATTTATTGCTGATCACCCCAGTGTGATTGCATGCTGATTTGTCTGAATCACTGTCTAAACACAAAGTTCGTTTCTCACCATGCGCTTGCTTATATAGCACCCTGATGTGTTTCTAATGGCAGCGGCTGCATTCAAATCTGCATTATGTACAGCCCACAAGGTCTGTTTATGTCCACAGTTGTTTTACTGCTGTTATAAACCCCCTTGTTTTTTATGAGCAGATGTATGGGTTTCATTTATTTTCTTTGTTGTGCTGTGGGCACTGCACTTGTAACCTTGAAATGGTTTGGTTTGTATTAAAAGACCATTAAGCACATCAGAGACTGGGTTTCTCCATTTGCCTAATGTATCTGATACATTGGGCAGTAGTGTATGTGATGAAAAGCTAAAGCAGGATTCAGCCATACTGATTACATTCTGTGTTGTTGTGAAAATCCTAAGAGTGAGTTCATTTTCTCACATAATCACTTTCAATCATAGCAGTTTACTTTGACATGGGCATTCATTTATATAGCATTACTAAATACTTACTCACTATATAGTTAGTAATAGTGAAGCTTCAGTGCTGTGTCTTCCAGAAATATTATACCATTCTGCACAAATGTTGTACTGTTTCCACCGCTGCAGAAATAAGGGTTTGAATGTATGCATACACTCAATCTTAAGATATTCAGTAAAATTAAATAGCATTAATTTGGCAATGTTCAGAATAAAGGTGCATTCAGACTTATGCAAAGCCTGGGAAGCCTATTGTTATTGCTGGGATTATTAGGCTTCCAGGCCCATAGGACTGGAAAGCCTATTGTTATTGCTGTGTTTATTATTATTATTATTATTATTATTATTATTATTATTATTATTATTATTTTTCTTTCTGCTAGAGTTGCTTGAAAGCTTACCAGATTCGGTAGGTTGGTAGATGCTTATGGGAAGATGGAAAATGCTAAAGAACTTATGTCATAAGTCACATGGTTTGGCCGCCATATTGGATTGAAAAAAAACATTTTATTTTAGAAAATGACAAGATTAACTGGTGTTCGTAAGAAGCTGATAGGTTGTGTGGTATGGCGGTATTCTCCCAAACCGCTAGTCCAATTGAAACAAACCCAATGGCACATATGATCATAGTGTGGTTGCTTTTTGGGCAGCAGTGTGGAATAGTGGTTAGGGCTCTGGACTCTTGACCAGAGGGTCGTGGGTTCAATCCCAGGTTGGGGACACTGCTGCTGTACCCTTGAGCAAGGTACTTTACCTAGATTGCTCCAGTAAAAACCCAACTGTATAAATGGGTAATTGTATGTAAAAATAATGTGTAAAAAATAATGTAATTGTATTTAAAAATAATGTGATATCTTGTAACAATTGTAAGTCCCTGGATAAGGGCGTCTGCTAAGAAATAAATAAATAAAGGGGAGCTGCTACAATACAAAACGTGGTGGCCACATTGGATGACATCATCAACATACAAAACTGGCTAATAACTCCTTATAGAGTGCAGATAGGGCCATGGTTACTATGGAACACATATAGTAACCTATGTATGCTTTATTAAAACATGTCATTGCCTGTGACCTTTGACCTCTCCTAAAGGTCAAATGTAAAACTGCCTTATAACTCATAATAGAGTGCACATACGGTGTTGGTTACTATGTAAAAATGACATTCTACCATTCTATTTGTTAAAATGTTTGGTACTGGTACTGCATTCTGCACTATTTGCTAAAGTACTGGCACTGGCATTCTGCACTATTTGCTAAAGTACTGGCAGTGGCATTCTGCACTATTTGCTAAAGTGTTTAGTACTAGTACTGGCATTTTGCACTATTTGCTAAAGTGTTTGGTACTGATGCTGTTACTGGTACTGGTCCTGGAAGCCGTAAAGTTGCTGGCAATTCTATTTTTTTTAGAAAATGCGTTTTAGATCATTGCATCCACCTGATGACATTTAGCTATATAACATTATCTATGGCTTACCAGCAGTGTGCCTCTGGGGCTTTCTGAAAAGTTTTTATTGCTCACCTCATGTCATGTGACATGATGTTCATCATGATGATGGTGTTGTCATGATCATGCCCATATGCCCCATCACACACTGTGATGAGTTTCACATTTCGGCGGCATGTCAGGCTGCATAGATGACGTGTTATGTGTGGTATAAAAGTGTCAGGATTTACACAGTGCCTGGATACAAATTGCACACTAAGGACATCTTGGTGCATAACTACCAAAGTCCTGAGCAGTTTTACACCTAGTGGCTGTTGGCATTCATCACACCATCATGCTCTGATGTGACTGATATGAACTGGAGGTGAGCAGCATATAAGATAAGGTGTGATTTAGTAATTACCTCCGCTGTTAATATAAAAATATTAATGAGTGGGGAGTGGGACCAGACCAAAGGAAGAAGGGACAGGAGTGCCGGAGAAAGGGACCGGAATTTGCTGCAAAGGACATGGAAATAATTACAGATGTGACAATTACAAAGTAAAAAGTGATTTGATTTACCTTTTAAAAAAATAAAAATAAAAATACATCTAAATTCATCACTAGTGGGTTTGTGCTATGAACAGAGCACAATAACCCTTATTAGAAGGTTACATTCCAATCTAAAGAATAAAAAAAATTGGAAGTTGTTAGGTGTATGCATAGCAATTGGGATATACATGTGTTTCAAATTCCAACCCCCGGATAGCACATTGGTGTTTGATTGCCTAAATATCTTTAGTCTTAAGTCAGTCTTTCTTTAGGTCTTTCCTGCTTGGATCATAGTCACTACATTCACTTTTAAAAGCAATCTACCCCAATTTCCTCTTGGCATCCATCTGTTTTTGACATGGGCAGTAGTTTTCTTTGATCAAGTGGACAGAGATGGACTGTATCTGTCTGAATTGCTGAGTAAGTTTACATAAATAATGCAGTTTTATCTTTTCAAGAACTAAGACAAGAAATGGGCTTTGCACTTACTTTAGGATAGTCATCAAGCTTTCCTACAGTACAAATGATCAACTAATTCATGAATCCATCTAGATGCTTTAAATGGCCACACAACTTGGCGAAAGTGCTAACAATTAACAACTTCAACTTAAACAGATAGCAAAAATACAAATATTCAATAAGAGCAGAACAACCTATTAAAAACTAGGTAGAAGTGGATCTTTCGTTTAGGCTTTAACCCTTTCAGTCCTGAATTATTTTTGTCGAGCTGAAGAATGCAAAATCAGGTTCTAAAATTCAAAAAGGAACTCCTTTATACATGAGAATAGGACAAAAAATATGTTACATATATTTATACACTACCAGACTGGGACCAAGGAGTCCCATGAGGTTCCAAGGATGTTTTCCGACAACATGTGTTAGCATACAGCACTAAGGTAAGGTGTGACATCACTGAAAGGGTTAAAAGTAGATCCCTGTGCAGTGTTCTTCAGAGGTGGTTCATAATGGTTAAAGAACGACTTCCTGGTATGACCCCTCCATAAGACACAATCAAAACTAAAACTAGAAAAGGATAACCAACACATCCAATACTGAAAATGTACTTTAAAAATACCAGTACTGTGTATGAAGAAAAGACACCACGAGGGAGGCAAGGAGGAATTTAAACTCTGTTTCTATTTGTTTCTTTATTTTTTTCAGGACCCCCTTGTAAATGAGGCCTCGGTCTCAATAGGTAAATCTCCTGGTTAAATAAATAAGTAAATACATAAATACATTTTGTGTCAAACCTTGATCTACATTTTTGAATGCACCATATTTATTTCCAGCAATTTTATTCTGTTCAATCTGCAACATCACAGAATGAGAGATTAGTGAGATTAGTTTAAAAGTAGTGACACAAAAACTAGACCTGATGGACCCATTCTGACAGGTTAGAGCTCTTTCAATTCAAACCTGCTCCCATTTTATTGTCTCTCATTCTGTCTTCTTTTTAACTGTATTGTGGAAAAAGAATGCAACTCATTTCTTTTTATGAGGGACCAGTCAGTGAAAAGATGGTTTTGTATTGTGCTTTGATTTTAATATTGGATATGTCAGTCATTTGAGGCTGAAATGTCATTCTTTGTGATGCCCATGGATTGCCAGTCTTGCAGTAACCTCTCTGTATGACACTGCTGGTTAAAGGCTTGACGCTTGTTAAGTTTGAACTCATTATAAAGAAAGGTGGCATAAAAGGAAACTTTACATTGTTTTTTTTATTTTTATTTTGAGAAGCAGCTGTGAGTTTCTTTCAAAAACACTTCCTTTCTTTTCTTTCATTTTTCTCACACTCATTCGTACTATTCCTTAGGGGGAAATGCCTCTCCCCCAAAGGCCAGTTAATTAATGCTTCAGAAGCTAGACCTGTGTCTCCTGCCTCTCCCCACACACACTCGCTCTAGAGTTGGTTACAAACACACACAGATTTGTGGAAAGATTAAACACAGTTTCATACTGGCTTTTTTTTAATGCCTGGTGCTTCAAATGAAACCTGCCACTTCCTTTCTTTTTCGACCTGCCATTTTGTAATCATAATTTATAACTCAATTTATTTATGGTTCAGCTAGATATTAGTAGGAAATGTAGTGGACAGCTTGAGCTATAATCACACTGTTGATGACACTGCAAGTTTGTAATTGGGACATACAGATTTTAGAGAGTTCTTTAAATGTGACTGGATTCCTCTTCCTTATGTTGACCTACTATGGCATGATCTTCAGGACTCGTACCTTTGACAAGGTATATGGCATACTTCTTGACTTTTTTGCTGTTAACTTCATTTGAACCCTCACTGACTTCACAGTGAATTGTGTCCTTAATGAAACTCCACACTTTAGTAGGAACTGTTTTAGAAGTGTGACTGGATTCTTCCTCATCAGTAAGTTAAAGTTATCTCAAAACCTCAGCATTAAAAAACTCCATGGAAATAAGGTATTTAAAAAATCTATTGAGAAATATAATTAAAATAACATTTCAGTTGGAAGATTAAATGCGAACACATGCAGTTTGAAACCATGATGTTGCTTATTCCTAAGCTACTTATTTTATCAAACTCTGCCATACTTTCAAGGGAGATTTGCTATTGCTTTTTTCTTTTTTAGCATCTCTCTGCTGAAATAAATTCCCTTTTAAATTACTGTACTTTTATAGAGAATTGTAATTTAGCTTTTTTCTTTTCAAAGTGGGAAATGGCTAAATATTTCTCATCAAAAAATATGAACACATCCTTAAATATGACAAGTAGGTTCTTTTAATTCTGCTTCAGCTTGCTGTGCTGCTGTGCCTAATTGGAAACATGTCAACCTGTTAAAGACAATCAAGGTTTAGGTTATGCCAAACTCTCAGTATTGCTGTGACGCATCCTGGTGGTTCTGTCACATGTATTTGCTGTTCTAGAAATCTCACACAGTCCCCGGAGTGTAGGTGACAAACCTTATTTGTTTTGTCTTTGATTTAACAAGCAAAGGTTCTACTTACATACTCTAAAGTCCACTAATCCCATTACGTAACACCATACAATATCAGCAAATACATAGGGCCATCACTCCGTTTTCATGTGGGCCTTTCCTGAAAAACACCATCAGATGGAGAGAAATGGTTAGCGTCCGCACCCAGCCCGGAGAAGGAATAAGGTTGAAAGTAATTTGCCTGTCAAACTCAGTGATCATCACGAGGCTGTTTTTATTAAATACATTGCCATCTGTTTCATACTCCGCTTTTGTGAAATGAGAAAAATGCAGGGAACGTATTTAATTATTTGGTTATGTTATCAGTGTCCAGTTACTGCGGAAAGACCCACACTGACTAGAAAGCTTTATTATTTTATATATACAGTATACTGTACGCTGTATAATCAAAGAGTCTTTGTGGCTGCTGATTGCCTGCTGGAGGAATATGCATTATTAATGCATGTGAACCGATATGGTTTTGGCCTCTGGAGGTTACACCACTGGGCATTCAGGTCATGATTTCTGATTCGGGCAGTTTACTAATTTATTCTATAGTTTTAGCTTGCAAAAAGAGAGCTAGTTGGGATGACATGACCAGTGGCAATAGTAAAGGACTTTAATAAGAGTCACTGACTCATGTTGTGACCTTGGGCAAGTCACTCATCTTCCCTTTGCTTCAGTTCTTTGAGCTGTTAAAGTGGGTCCCTGACTATAAACACAGTGTTGCATCTGATTTGAGCTCTCTGAGGTGAATAATCTCAAAATAAATAATGAAGGCCTGCTTTTTCTTGTAAAGGTCCTTTATATTGGAACATATTAACTTCAGTTAGATCCTCCATAAAAGCCTCAGGATATTTCAGACTGACCCCTATTACAATCATTATCTTGGCGTCCCCCAATCTTGCTTACTGGGTTTGCTTACAGCTGGTTGCTCTTTTCACACATCAGATGTGTGGGGTTTATGCATATGGTCTAAACAACAGCAGATCTGAATACTGCCAGCCTTTATGTCATTAAAAAATGACCTGTTGTGCACCACGGTTATGAAATCCACTCTCTCCAGTACCGTTTTCACACCAGGCTTTCAAGCAGCAGCGAGTGCGCATTGAGGCTGTTACTGTTCACACTAGAAGAAAATCTGGGAGCGAGTTCATCTAACTCCTGAATTAACAGAAAGAGTTCCAATGCTGCGTTTAACATAGTACTTCTGCTTTGCACTCATGCGCAGAGAAAATGTAACTATATGTGCTGTCCAAATACAGTTATCAGTTCTTTTTTTTTTTGTTCTTTTTACTGAGCTGAGAGTTCTATTGTCAAGGCAACAAGCAGGAATTGTGTGTGAAAACTGGTTAGAGAAGGGTTTTTAAATGACCAGGTGCCTTGGAATATGAGAAATCGGGCCCCTATATAATTCTATTCTGACCTGGTTAAATAAATGGTTCCTCCCCTGTAGTTTCCTGGGCAACTCCCAACAGGTAACCAAGTGACCTTAGGTGAGACTTATTACTGCAATAACACTGCTACGTGTGACCTGTTCAGAGAGTTCAGATTACGCAATTTCCTTGTACCTGGTCATTGAAATGCTGTGATGTCACAAGGGTAGGCTGTTAAACTCCGGTAATTGAGGAGCCCCTCTTAACTGTAAAGTAGCCATCACACTGCTGAAAAGTATTACTGAGGCAAAAATCAGATGAAACCAAAACCCTCTTGGAAAGCAGTTGGATTGCAAGTTTCTAAGTGGGTCAGATTTACTGTCAAAAAAATCTTCTCTTAAAATTGCACTTAGTGGCAGAGTAGCTTTTTCTGTTTTTGATCAGCTCAAGCTGTAATTGACATCGCTGTGAACAGAAGCATTCATCTAAAGACAGCTTCTGAAACAAGGGAAGAAGGGTGAATACATTACTGAAGATACAATACGTTGGTATGCAATTGCAGAATTATTTGGACAATAAAAGATTTGAACAAAAAAATAAAGTTATTTTTTCCGAACCAGTGGAGTTCGGTTTTGTAAAACCTGCTTGTGTTGTACATTCTGAATTGTCATACCTACTTACAGTATGGAACCTGAGATATACAAAAATAACACAATGGAGGCCCAGTGCTCATTATTCTGCGCACTTCTGATTTGATTTACAGTCATCACTGAAGCGCATCAGGTCAGTAACATCAGATTTTCGTAATCAAATGAACCTTGTCTTGTTAATTGTGATTGTTAAGTTTGAAAACCTTACCTTGTCAAACAGTGTTGCTACAACTGTTTAAGTAAGGTATGTATATTGTTTTAATTCATTTTTTTTTACATTTTTACCACTTTTTTACATTTTTAAATAGCATTCCCTGCCTCAAGATGGCTTCACATGTACCTGCATGGACCTCTGAGAACTACATTTCCGATCATCATCCTCCTCCTCTCTGGTAAATCCATCTCATGTAGTTCTGAGAGGTCCATGCGGGTACATGTGAAGCCATCTTGAGTTGTCAAAATTAAAAACAAAACAAACAAAAAAAAAGAAACAGTACACACACCTTAACTAAACAGTTGTAGCAACACATGGGAAAGACACTGTAAGGAAAACGGCCTGATTGTTTTTTTTATTCAGGTCTGCTTGTTTGCCTGGTATCATTTCTAATGAATTCAGAGTGGCTGCAGTGCTGATATAAATTAATTAAAGGGGAATTTTCCTTTCCTGTTGTTCAATTTCAGGTGTCCTGAAAAGGGTATTTTGTGAGAACGATGTATAGTGATTGATCAGATCTCAAGTCTGGTTGTCAATGACATGAAATAATCAGGTGACATGATATACATTAGTGGTTGTGCTCCACTATGCAAGAATTTGAAACAAGGGATTTTGTCTGGGAGATAAGGGGATACCATTCCTGGAATTTTGTTGGTGTAAACATATATTAACATGCGTATGTTGTGTACATTGATTACTGACAGTGACCCTAGGGGTCTTGGTTCTGAGGAAACATAAAATAACTGCCACAAACATCATGCATCTGACACTGTACATTACCATTTAAATGTTACAGTTATAGAACATGTTTTACTGGTGAGAAGCTTTGTTTACTGAGGAGATCATTGGGGGTTCTGATATTATCTAGGTGGCTTTACGCAAGGTTTATAGAAAGGGGGAGGAGATGCAAAGGCTTTGTGGGCACCATTTTGGATACATTGGCTGACTAGAAAAATCCCTCTCACTCACATTTAGGGGCATGCCAAGGTACAGAACAGTTTGATCCAAAAATGTGCCCAATCAGAAAAAAAAGAAGTTTACTAAACTTAGGTAGCCAGAATACCATGACCCGAGCTGGTAACTTTGAAACAAATAACTGCAGATTTATACAGCATTGCAATAGAACACCCACTAATAGAGGAGAATGTATATGGATCTGAGGCCATTGTTAGTAGCAACATTCTTGAAATGTATTTTTGTTTACGACTGAATAAGGGTGTCTGCTAAGAAATAAATCATAATAATAATAATAATAGTAATAATAATAATAATAGTAATAATAATAGTTTATTTTAGTATTTTTGTATTCTACTTGACCTCTTTTAATATTAAGACCAACATTTACCAGTCTTGAAATTGTCTGTTAACAAATGAGTCATCCCAATTTATTTAAAAAGGAAGGGAACGCTAATGAAAAGACCTAATTTACAGATTTAAGAGTGGTTTAGTCTGACCTAGACCTAAAAAGAACCCTTCAGAGAGCTCCACAATTCAGTGTATGTGCACACCGGGAGTATTGGGGCAAGAAGGATATGTGTGTTTGGGTTTGACATGTTTTGCTGCCCCCACTCTTAGCACCAGTTGCTTGTGACTCTGTCTTTTGTTTACATCATCTTTTTTTACCCTGGTTACAGGAAGTGGCTGGAGAAAAACTTGCAGTGTTATAATTTTATTTTGAGTTTAAACAAGTGCAAGATTTGAAAGTGATGGATGAAAAGGAAACAGAAATGTGAACATTACAAAATAGCCTTGGGTCTAATTAGGTTGTGCAGGGATGAATAACAGCATTAATATGCAGAAATTAGACATATCTCAGCTTGTGATTTTCAGTAGCAGACAACCAAGTAAATTAATCTATGGAGAATATCAAATGCCCTGTAGCAGGACATCATTTTGACTTAAAATGAGTGAGAAAGACCAAAGAGCCCACCCCTAACACCCAAGGCATAATTGAGACATGTATCTATAGTTTTTAAAACACACTTTTCTGTAAATAAACTGTTCCTGCCATGACTGATTAATCGGTTATGCAAATGACTGACATATTCTCTACTATATAAAAATGCTGTTTAGTTTCATTCACAAGAGGCAATATTGAATATTTGATAGAGGTGACAGGAGCATTTGTATTGTACATACATATAACTGAGGTTGCACTAGCAACAGCAACGCATTTTTCAAATGGAATAAAGGATGTGTTTTGTCAAACAAAGATGTCTTAAAAAGGCCACATTATGCATAAATGCTTCAGGCATTAGTGGGTTATGAAGAATGATCTCCCTTGTAAAAAAATAAGTTGTTACATAATCTCCTTACAAACTAAAAATGTTGGCATGGTACTTTTGGTTATTGTCTGTCTACACTGGCATAGTCCATGGATGTCAAGTCTCAAGGTGTACCCGTGAAAATTTCACAATTTTGAGAGTCTCACGGCCGTGCAATGGATTTTCATGTTTGTGCATAAGTTTGTTATTGTTTGCGAGGCTGCGAAACCCTTTATACATGATACAACGGTAAATCCTATACAACTGTTGAAAAATATAATGTTCTTTATGATGCCAGTGTCAGTGGTTATAAAGACAATAAAAAGAAAGACGCCATATGATGAGAAATAACAGAACAATTGGAAATTGACAGTATGTCTGTCTTTCTTTATTTCACCTTAATTTTAGTCAAAGTGATGGGGAGTGCCACACACTGGTTTTGTATATCTGTAAAATGACGCTTATTTGTTTTAATAATGTTGACCAATAATAATCACATTCACAGACTAACTGAAGGTTTTATTAAAACTGAAAATCAGTTTAAAAAAGTTTATTAAACTAATTCTCAGTATTTACAAAGAAATATATGTAGATGTATTTTTTTTTTTAAATAATTTACATGTTAAACCAGATCACATATAAACATTCACTGTTAAATGTATATTTTTTAGTGTGTGGTGTACACAGACTATTTCTTTGTTTTATTTATTTTTGTTTCGTTGTGTTTTTTTTTTTAATGTACTTCTGCTGTATTCGTGTCATTTGCTTCGCTCCCGGTGTGCATATTCCTTAAGTCTAGGTCAATGGCATAGCTGTCAGCCATGTGCAAAATTCTTGATCCGTCACCAGCCCCCCTCCCCCCCCCCCCAAAAAAAAACAAAATCTAGTGGTCAAGGTTAAGGTTTTTCATCAATCCCAAGGTTTTTCAGAAGGGGTCTGTGGCAAAGTGCCCCGCCCCTGTGTGCATTTGTGTGTTCTATGTTGTATGTATGCGTGCGTATGTTAATGTTGGTGTATAGATTGGTACACGGGATATAAACAGGTCTGTGTTTCACGTGTGTTTAAATTGTATATTTGTATTTAGGCACGGGATTGCACATCACGCACGTGCATTTAAAATATAATATGCGAGCACGGGGTTGCACAGAATTAATTCACGTGCTGGAATTCAAGTGAATAATTAATTAGTAATTGAATCCCAGCACAACAGTATATATAGATGCACATTTTCATTCAGTCGGGGTTGGGTGTTCGGAAGAGGAGAACGGGTGAGAGAGAGAGGAGTAATTAAGATCGTAAAAGTAAAGAGAAGTGTTTTGTTTGTACTCACCGTGTTTGTTTGTCTCTCCGTGCACCGTTTGTTTAGTGTTAATCCGTTTTGTCTGTCTGTTTATTTTGGCTATAGTGCCGTGTCCTGTTTTTGTGCTGTTTGAAACCTTTTATTTTGTTAATAAACGCTGAGTGCAGCCATTGCACTCAGCTCATCACAACCACTGTCTCTGTATTCCTTCCTGCTTCTGGTCTGACGCCACCCACTCTGGCCGTCTTTGTGACAGGGTCTCTCTGGTATGAACACTTAGGAGTTGACAGGTCTGATAGTCATTCAAGTGGTTAACCACTAATGGCTTCGCTTTTGTTGTAGTTTCTCATTTTTGGTAATTCACTTCCAGTCCCCAGCGGTAAATTATGACTAGATAATGTTTATACAAAAAAAGAAGCCATCCATTGATTCTCAGCCTCCATTTCACTAACAGGTTACAAAATGTTTGTGGTTTTTATTTTTTATTTATTTTTTATCTTTTATGGATAGAAAATGCATATATTTATTATATTTCACTTGCAGCTGAGGATCATTACTCATTATTTGCAAATAACTGCTTGTCAAGTTTGTTGTATGTATAATTTTTTAATTGGCTGCAATTAATGTAGTGAAATGCCGAGTTTTCAGCATATTTAGTTTTTCATAAAGTCTTGCACAAACACAGTGACGGACAGCGTAATCAGTTCAGTGTATTAGAATGAGATACTGTACATTATTCCATATGAAATGCTCATTAGGTCTGCACGCTATGTATCGCAGACAGTTATTCCATCCAATTTGAAATGCATCTAGGCTAAACATACACCTGTATTTAAAAAAATATGTTTGATTTAATCATGTTGCATTTATTAAAGTACTAAATACAATAGAGGGAAACGCAATACTTCAGGCCTATGGAGATTCATGGTGCTGTTTACCTTATTAAAGATAGATCAGATAAAAAAAAAAAGATCTTGCTTTGTGTAAAGATCACAGGATTTACTGAACTCCGGTTTCATCAGCTTTGTGGCTGACACCAGAACGGTTCTTCATTCTGTATCGCTCTTCATTGAAATTGATCAAAGAGGAGGTACACTAGGCTATATAAAACCATTAAATGTTTTGGCCTCTGGTGTTTCACGCTAAAATGTAGTTATGACCCAACACAAAACATTTGCATTGAGAATTGTTAGGTGCTAAAAGGACTCTTAAGCAGGACAGGACACTGTTTGGATGAAGGATTGCCAAGTGAGCAAAGCTGTGATACAGACCACACACTCCTCCAGGGAAGGAGATGAGACCACTAATCTCATTGTATGTGTGTCTGGAGCAGGAATCTGCCTTGTCACAGGCAGATGTCCAGGTTAAGATTACAGTGCCATTTAGTTCCCATTGTTAGGCCACCGTAAAAATAATCCAGTTTTCCTCATTAGTGCTTAGCCCTTTCCCATTCCATCAGCCTTTGATGCTTCTTGGCAGTAGCCGGCGTATCATCCTACAGTTGCAGCTCGGGATTTTAGGCAGTTTATGACAGATTTCCCATTCTGCAGCAACACAAAGCTAATGTCTTTGAATTACAGCTTATTGTTTTGAGCAGCCATTTACAAAGGGAGAGGGAGGTATAAACTTCCCTTTGTTAAATCAGTCTTATAAAGACCTAAACTCACAATGTGACAGTATTTAGATCATTTATATAGCAGCAGCATAACATGATTCAAATTCTTGAATTATTATTATTATTATTATTATTATTATTATTATTATTATTATTATTATTATTATTATTTTGTTTTTAAATCCCTTCACATTAAATTGGAAAGCCAGAAAAAAAGACTTGGCTACAGACTTCTTTTAAGGACTTATTTGTAAAATAAATACATCAACTACAATGAGTATTGTGTTCCATTAGGTTCTAAGAACATTGCTGTTCATGGGGAAAGAAACCAAATGGGACTCCTCCCCTTTGCACTAACAATGCTAAACTGCTACCCTAATAAACCCGCTGTGGGTAATCTGCCAGCTACCCCTGGCTAAATAACTGTAACCTGCTCTGAGCATGCCTTTTTGTCCCTTAGTGGCATCTATGGTAAGTGAGTGACAGTAAACCTTTTACTGACAATTATTTGTGGTTATTTAATAGCATTTCCCATTTCCCAGTGTGCTTCAAAGGGCGCCCAACTGCCTACTAACTGCTGGTTTTGACCCCATACAGTTTAAGCTCTAAAAGAATTATTAACAGCATGTTCATTAGAAAAAAGAGTAAGAGACCACATACCAGTCATTTTAAAGAGGCAGTTTCTGTCAGTGAAATCCACATTTATTAAATATTTGTATCTGGGTGACTCCTGTTAGTTACCACAGATCTACATTGAATTTAGATTACTAAGCTTGATACTATCCCCCCTTGAAAAACATATAACAAACTGTAATCGTATGCAGCTTTTCTGAAACATGTTTTTTTATGCATTGTGTATCAAGTAAATACAAATGTGATCCAGGTGGACATTAACAGAAAATAGCTTTTATACATAATTTTTGCTGTTTTGACTTCTGGGCAGAAATCACAAAATAACAAAAGTGATGGCAGTAGCACCACAGGTGGACTTCAGAAACTGCAATGGAAATAGAAGGCGGCCTCTCTTCACTGTATCTCGATCAACTGTCTAGCTTCGGTATACCTGAGAAAGACCAGTGGTAACAAGTCCTAAGCAAAGGCCATTTGTAACCCAACCTAATAAGCCACACTTCCAGTAAGAACGTAGTCCATAAAGTCTGCTAATTAAAAAATAATGAATTTCTAACTAGAAGGCAGCACTCGTGGATATGTGAGTGAAACACTGTGGATAAAATGTCATACCCATGTGTATTTACAGTTAATGGAACCTTGTGAACTTTTTTCAGGTTTGGCAAAAAGAAGGATGAGAAGGGAAAGCCGGAACAGAAGATTCTTAACAAACAGAGGTCTGAAATGCTAAGTGAGGAGGAACTTGAGAAAATGAAAGAAGAGAGAGAGAGGTAAGAGTCCTATTCATTTTCAGTATGATTGTTTGGGGAAGTAGCAGAGGGTGTGCATCACTTAGATTTGGGCCAACTGAAGTACTTTAAAAACTAGCTCGAGTCAGATGCTATGCAACTTTTTTTGTAGTTTTTTGGCATGAGAGCTGAAACTAATGTTCGGAAACTGGCGAGGGCCCGTCTCCAGCATCTGCTTGACATGTGTTGATTGACAGAGCCTCATTCAGTATTTAAACAGTTAATGAATGGGCAGGATGTTGAACTCCCTCTTTTGAAGATGTTCTTTTCCTAATAAAGGACCTTACCAGTCTCTCTAATTGTATTTGGACCTCCATCTGGTTTTAATTTTATTAACAATCGGTTCTCCCTGTGACCCCTTCCTGCACCACGCGACTTGCTGTCAGGCAGTTACCGACTTCAGTTACTTACAGTCCCTAAGAAGCAAATTATACTGGTACTTAAGGGACAATTTTTTACTTTAATGCTGTGCAGACCGCAAAATTAAGCAATTGCAAAATGAATTGCCTACTGTCAAATCCAGATTAACCTGACCAGTGGTTTACCATGCAAGACCTTCCTGGTGAAAGAGCCACAATCATGGAAACAGTCTAGACTTCGTGAATGTGTCTGAATAACGATGGCAATCAGGTTGTTTTTAGCCCTGAGGCTGCAGATTAGGCAAATGGTCAGGAAACTGGATTAATGGGCATTTCAATTAAGCAGTCCACAACATGACTCAACAGGAATACCTAACCATTGTCTAAAGTCAGGGGAGTTAGCAACAGCTTTACCTCTTAGAATACCTTCTGACGATTGTGTGACTGTCTTATCTGCTCTGAGTACCATATAAAACAGCTCATGTGCTGCAGATATCTGAGAAACAAAAGATTTAATCTAGAAGTAGGAAGAGAGTACCCACACAGGCAACACCGACCTGGAATAAGAGACACTCTAGATGTATGTCCTCTGTTAGCTTTTGTGTTATTTGCTGAAGCTTTCATATAATTGAAAAAAAGTGGAAGTAAAATCCAGCCAAGTATTTTTTTAATGTTCTTTCTTATTTCATGGCAATTGTTCAAAACAAGATGAAATTGGCAGTAGTGTATTTCTTTTAATAAAATAAAATGCTTTAGTACATGTTGTTAGTGCTATTAGAGATTTTAAAGTAAATGCATCAGCAATTAAAAAAACATGTGCTGATTTGGCATAATAATCCACAGAGCATTTAGGGTACCAAAGAGCTGTTTTTGTTAAGAGTGGATCTCCATTTAAGTTAAAACTGGACTAAATTGGCCTTTTGTTTAATTTAAAAGGAGTGCCTTCCACTATATCCAAATACAATTGTTTTCACTGGTTCATTTAAGGTATTCCCAAACAAGTCAGATTTACATTACAGCATTGATTACATTTAAATAAAATTAACTTTGAAGAGATTGTTTCTGTACAGGCACTTATTTGTTTTAAATGATCAGAATCACCTTTTAAACTTTAGATCTAAGAGCTCACAATAGGGTTAACAGATAACTGGTTGGATGGGTAGTTATACACACCCCTGCACAAATAATCTTAGTATTAGTCACCAATTATTACAGTATGTTTTAATGTTCAGAATCTCATACTACAAGCAAAGGATTGCCTTTATATTTTAGCAAACCCTGATACATTTGGGTACGAATCTGAATATATATCTGACTATTTTACGTAGTTTCCTTCCATTAGCCATTATACATTCCCTGGAATCTGCTGTAGGGGGTGCTCCAGACACCGTGCTCCAGGAGTGTTCCTTCTGTCAATGTCGGTATGTAACGTAACCAAGCCATAATGTTTGTTTTATTAATGTAAGGATTGAAGCGAAACACCAGGAGCTGAGGGAGAAGCAAGCCAAAGTGAAATATGATCACGTTCCTGCTCATGGTCCCCCACTGCCTGATTTTGAGGATGACGTAGCCGACCCAAACTATGCACAAATCAACAACTTCAGGGAAAAGGCACCGCCCCAGAGTGTGTACAGGTCACCCTCCCCACACCTGCCCCCTGCACCCATTAACTACCAGAGGGACCCTCCTGCAGATCAAGAGCATCTGGAAGGACTCTACGCCAAGGTTAACAAACCTCGAAGCCAGCCCGCTCCGCATGCTGACAGGTACCAGAAATAGTGATGGTCTTTTTTTTACAATGGTACCATGATAATTGTATTAGACTAATACATCCCGTGCCACCCTAAAAGAAAACCAAAAATAAACAAACCATGCCAAATTAGATTATAATGAATTTGTGTGATGTTGTAAAATTAGGTGTTGGTTTAACTCTTCATTTTAGTGTAACACAGAATGAGGAAAAACTACTTTTTTGAAAAATCAGGCAAAACAGATTGTCTTTATATATTTGACATGCTCTGTATTTACGGTTGTAGTCCAGTGTCTATGGTGTAGTTTGATTTTAATAATATCTTGAATTATCTCAGGGGTTTTTTGACCTCTGTTCTGAGCTCAATCCGCAGGGACCCCAAGTCCAAGAACGGTTAATCACTAAAAAGATTGCTACCCTAAATACATAAGAGCAGAGAGATTCAGACTCCCTGAATGTGTTTGATTAAAGAGGACACTTAGATAGGGATGTATTGTGAAAATGAAAAATTTTAATTTGGAAGAGCTCTCATTAAATATTTAGGAATTGTGATATTCATGTTCAGGACCTCCCTGGGTCTCTTGGTTTGGGGGTTATGGGACAGGAATCTGCTTTACTCACTACTTGATCATTTATGTTAACACCGAGGAGAGATTAATAAAACACATTATTTCAGTTTAACTGCTGATGGCGTCTATGCAGATCTAAGCAATGAAACATTAGCAGTTTATTTCACTTGTTATTAAAGAGGTTGACACTTTGCATAGCTCAGTAAGTTTTGTCCATGTGTTTGTTTGGCAGCAAAGTCTCTGCAGTGTCCTTTGACTTCACTCCCCATTCTCAGTATTGCATCCGCAGGAGCACTTAGGAAACAACAAATTAAAAGATTCCAGTACACTACTATAAAGATGACTGAACAAGCTAAATGCTTTGATGCACACTGCTGTGAAATGATTGAATAAAATAATACCAGAATGAATGCCAGGGCCATTAAGATTGTTTATGATAATGCGATGTTAATAGTTATTTTTTGGTAAGAGTAATTAGTGCATGGTATACATGCAAAGTCCCATTAGTAACACTGCATAATTAAAAAAAGATAAATATAGATTTAAAGTCCGCTTATGTTGTCAATTGTAAAGCTACTGAAGCAACCAATTAAAGTATTTCTTTAAGATACTTGTTTGTAATAAAAAAAATAAAAATAAAAATAAACACTGCTTGTCATATATATCTCCATGTAAAAGTTTAGTAAGAGTAAAGCCGTGAATTGAGGATTTCATCTTTTTACATCATAAAAATAAAAGTCCCCACCTAAGCTCCTCCCATACACCACATTCAAACTATAATTTGCTGCTTTCTGGAAAGCAGATTACAATTTCCAAAAAAATGTGTAACAAATACATACCCAGTAATGGCCAGTGTTTCTTTTCCTGGGGAAAAAAAAAGATTATAATAAATAATACAATATGTACATACTGTAACTAGAATAATTGTGTTACCAAAATAAATAATGGGCCCCGGTGTATTTAATAATACTCACTGCAATTTCTTTAGTAAACATTTCTAGGCTGTTTTTAAGCAACAGGCAGAGATGGCTGTAGGGTGACGTAAGACCAGAAACAGAAACCAAAACACAAGTACTGGCGGGTGAAACTGAGATGCTGCTGCGCTCAGCGTTTTATTAAACAAACAAAAGTAAATGTTTTAACAAAACAAAACACTTAAAACAAAAGGGCATGTAGGCCAAACAAACAAACAAATGGAACAAAACAAGCATCATGATGGTGTAGACCCAGCACGCTTTAGCAATTGTTTTATATTTTATGATTTAGGTTACCTCCTCTCTCTACTCCAGTTCACCACTCTCCGAACACTCGCAACCCGTTGCAGCCAAAGCTGCAGGTTTTTATAGTGGTGACCGAGGGATTAACTAGCTATTAATTATCTTGTTAACCCCTCAGTCACATTCTGCACGGGTTTACTATGGATGCGTGACTGTCAGCTAATTATATTAAGTAGCTGATCAGTCACGCATTCCTGCAAGGTAATTTAAAAACTAAAACAATAACAAGTAATGGCGGCGACTTTTCGTCCACACCGCAAACAATAATATAATACAAATACTGGCTTTTATATATACAGTGTATATATATATATATATATATATATATATATATATATATATATATATATATATACAGTGCCTTGCAAAAGTATTCAGACCCCTGACCAATTCTCTCATATTACTGAATTACAAATGGTACATTGAAATTTCATTCTGTTTGATATTTTATTTTAAAACACTGAAACTCAAAATCAATTATTGTAAGGTGACATTGGTTTTATGTTGGGCAATATTTTTAAGAAAAATAAAAAACTGAAATATCTTGCTTGCATAAGTATTCAACCCCTGTGCTGTGGAAGCTCCCAGTTTACACCATTGAAAGAAATTGCCCTAACGAGGACACAGTTACCTTACCATTGGCCTCCACCTGTGAACCATTAAAGTTGCTGTCACATTTTCTGGATAAAAACCCCACTGTTGAAGGATCATTGGTCAGGCTGTGAATCTGAAGGAAAATGAAGACCAAAGAGTATTCTACAGAAGTTAGAGATAAAGTAATACAAATGCATAGATTAGGGAAAGGGTATAAAATAATATCCAAGTGTTTGGATATCCCAGTGAGCACAGTTAGATCAATAATCAGGAAGTGGAAGCTGCATCACACCACCCAGGCACTGCCAAGAAAAGGCCGTCCCTCAAAACTCAGAGCTCAGACAAGAAGGAGACTTGTGAGAGAAGCCACAGAGAGGCCAACAATCACTTTGAAGGAGTTACAGAGTTCAGTGGCTGGGAGTGGAGTAATGGTGCACCAGTCAACCATGTCAAGAGCTTTGCATAACACTGGCCTGTATGGGAGGGTGGCAAGAAAGAAGCTGTTACTCAAAAAGTACCATCTGAAAGCACGTCTGGAGTTTGCCAGAAAGCATGAGAGTGACCCAGCTGCGAAGTGGGAAAAGGTTTTGTGGTCAGATGAGACTAAGATGGAGCTTTTTGGCCAAAACTCAAAGCGCTATGTGTGGCGCAAACCTAACACTGCCCATGCCTCAAGACACACCATCCCTACAGTGAAGTATGGTGGTGGCAGCATCATGCTGTGGGGATGCTTCTCATCAGCAGGGACTGGGCATCTTGTTAAAATTGAAGGAAGAATGGAAGGAGCAAAATACAGGGAAATACTGCAAGAGAACCTGCTTCAGTCCGCTAAACAACTGAAGCTTGGGAGGAAATTCACCTTTCAGCAGGACAATGATCCCAAGCACAAGGCCAAAGCAACATTGGAGTGGCTCAAGAACAAAAAGGTGAATGTCCTACAGTGGCCCAATCAAAGTCCTGATCTCAATCCCATTGAGAATCTGTGGCACTATTTGAAAATTGCGGTCCACAAGCGTCGTCCAACCAACCTGAACAACCTGGAGCAAATCTGCCAAGAAGAATGGGCCAAAATCACTCCGACACTGTGTGCAAAGCTGGTACATACTTACCCCAAAAGACTTAAAGTTGTTATTGCAGCGAAAGGTGGCTCTACCAAATATTAATGTGTGGGGGATGAATACTTATGCAAGCAAGATATTTCAGTTTTTTATTTTTCTTAAAAATATTTCCCAACATAAAACCAATTTCACCTTACAATAATTGATACTGAGTTTCAGTGTTTTAAAATAAAATATCAAACAGAATGAAATTTCAATGTACCATTTGTAATTCAGTAATATGAGAGAATTGGTCAGGGGTCTGAATACTTTTGCAAGGCACTGTATATATATACATATACACACACACACACATACATAGGGACGGGACACTCCGTCACAATCTCTAATTAAAGTTTAAATGCTAAAAAGTGAATGTGTGAAATGAAGATGTTAGAGATGGCATTTTTTATTTCAAGGTTAGTCATATAAGAATAATTAAGTCATAGTCAGGCAATAAAACACACTTCTGAAATTGTAAAGGGCAGGCAACCAACACTTAATTTATTTTTAAATTCAGCAAGGACAGTTGATGCTCCTCATAAACTACCCTCCTCCCTTCCACACACACACACACTCAATATTTTGTTATTTATGGAGATTTGGTTTTCTCTTCATAGTCTTGTTATGCAAATAAAAAATTGATTGTTGAAGTTATTTTTGTATAAATACTTGTAGTTTAATGCATCTTCAGATTCCCAGAACTATATAGGAAGGTTTTTAATAATAAAAGAAAAAGGTTTTTATTATTGGAATTACCACACCCTTAGTACAGTATTTGCCTAATTCTGCTCCAAACAGGAATGTTCACTGTATACCTCCGCCCGGGGGGGGAGGGGCTTAGGTCGGCCAGGGTGTCCTCGGCTCACCACGCACCAGCTACCCCTGTAGTCTGCGGGCTTGCCCAGAGCCGCGTTGTCCTCTGACGCTGTAGCTCTGAGGTGGCTGCACGGTGAGTCTGCAGTGTGAAAAAAAGCGGTCGGCTGATGGCACACGCTTCAGAAGACAGTGTGTGTTCGTCTTCGCCGCTCACAAGTCAGCGTGGGTGTGGTAGCGGTGAGCTGAGCCTAAAAATAATTGGATATGCCAAATTGGGAAAAAATAATAAAATAATTGGCGATTTACTAAATAAAAAATAAAAAAAGACATAGTAGGCCGGTAACAGGTTTTATACACACACTCACGCATTCACACACTCACTCCCGCTTTCTCTCACTCTCTTTCTATCTCGACCTCTTAAGGGAAGCTTGCTAAAAATACTCAATGATAAAACCTGTTTCATAGAAAATGTCAGAGCCCTTTTGCCTATGTTCTCTACTGCAGCTGGCATGAGCAAGATCTGGGATTGGAAGCTACTACAAGCCTCTGGAGAGGGAAACAGGAGCGCTTTTACAAAAGTTACTATAACAACCATAGTACCACTAGGTTTTTTTGTGTCCAATTAGAAGCAAATAATTGTCTTTAATGCGAGAGGTAGGATGCAACTGCATCAGCAGCTGCAGCAGGAGGGAAAGGGGAAAGGTATTGTTAAATGTTACAGTACATTAGCCAGGGCACTATACACTGTGTTCTGTATGTAGACATGAGTGAGTTAAGCAGTGCTAATTGGAGTGCTTTTCCATTTCGAGTAAAAGGGCTTCATAGTTAAGTTGAAATGGGGTTTCATGTGAGTACAATGGGTTCAAACTATTAGTTTTTTTTTTTGTTTCTTCCCCAGTTGATGCGTCTCACCGACAGAATTATAAATTAATCCAGAAAAGCTTTTAGCGTTGATCCGGAGAGTTTTGAAGTGCTCCTTACTGATTTCTTTCAGGGCGTTAATTAATCTGCTGGTTCTGTTTGATTGAGTACTCGGAGAAAAGCTGAAGCCAGATTAATGGGCTGCTAGTCTTAAGTGTGTATTTCGCTCTCTCCTTCTCTCTCCCAGGTAATGATGGAGGATGCTTGTTTTAATGCATTTGCTACATCTAAAATCACTGGCCATTCCTGTAATGCACCAGGCAGGGAGCTAAACAAGCACAAGAGGCATTAGTAATCGTTGAAGATTGCAGAGTGGGCAAATCATGCTTAATTTGAGAGAGCTAGCAAAGTGTCGTTCTTCATCTTGCAGTTATGGACAGCACACACGTTTGTCCATCTGAATTGGCTTGTCGCTCTCCAGCATAGCTAAAAATATTCCCCACTCCCCTAATTAAAATAATCACCAACTGTCAACCCGCCGCATTAATGTCCCTGCAACCCCCCCCCCCCCCCCCGCCCCATATCCACTCCCGTTGCTTCAAAAGTAATTTGTAGCCTAGCAACAAGTTTCTCTCCATTTAAATAAAAAGCTTGGGAAAATTTTTTTTTTTAGTAACTTCAGTTCCTTGACATTAAAATCTGTGAGAATCTTAGAATTTCCATTTGAATATATTTCAGATATATGCATGAACAAGATACGTGGCTAAGTAAATGTTTATACCAAGGTGTTATGCACATAAAAAAATCAATGGGTCTTTTTTCAAGATGTCTAAAGCTTGGAAGATACTGTGTATTCTGCCTTTTGAAAGCTTTCACTCTATGAGATTGAAAAGGAGACCAGATAGAAGTGACACAAACAAAGATCTGGGCTGACTAAATGTTTGCTCGTTTGTGTCTCTCATGCAACTAAAACTTCATTTTCATCCACTTCTGCACAATAGTATGATAATCAGTTTAACCTTTGCACTATTCAGAGATGTGGAGTTTGAATTCCAGCACAGTTGGCTACAATCTAAATCTACTTAGCATTACTGCATATTTCTGGACCTCAGTTGTGCCAGCCTATAGGGGCACTGATCAGTAACAAGACGTGCAGAAACCCATTGAAAGAATGAAGAGAATAGCCACCATAGTCTTTCATATCTAACCTTGTGGCTCTCTGTAGGTAGAGGCTACAGAAAGAAGAAAAAAACATCAATAGAAACAGCTGTAGTGTTGCTTCAATCTGCCCCCCCCCAAAAAAAAAAAAATAGGAGATCTTTCTAAATAATGTAATGCCTCGAAAGATCATATAAAAGCTGTTTCAAGCAGTGTCACTTCTTGTTAGAAAGGTTTCCTCCAAGCTGTCGGAAAAGTCTGCCTTTTGTTGTCAAAATCCATTTGAGAAAATGTCACTAAACTGGGGAAGAGTCATTTAATCTATACAAGAGAAGACTAAAGAGCACACGTTGTACTGTCATTTATGTTGAAACTGAAAAGCATCTGCAAGTTGTTTTTTTTTCTTTCCTCATTTTTACACAACTAATACCGCAATTGTTATATGTGATTTATTTTTTGGGTAAATTCTTTCCCACTGTGCTGATCACCAAGGAATAGGGATTGTGTTCTTGCAGTAAAAAAGAGGTATAGAAACCATAGTAGTATATATGCAATAACAAATAATACCACTGAATAGAGCTATCGGTATGATGAAAAAGTTGATGACTGTAACATTATTAACAGTTTTTACAGAATAGTATAGAAAAATAATTTGAATTTCATTACTTCATAAGCGATAATCCAGGTATTGGCAAAAATGTGAACGGATAGACAAACACCTCCTATATCCACAGAATCTGATGCTCTCAATAACTTATGGTTTGATACAGTGGTTTGCAGAAGTATTCACCCCCCTGCAAAGTTTTCATATTTTGTTGGCACGTGAGCATACTCCACAACGCTTTCAAATTAGACTTCACATGTAGAATCTACACAAACTACTCCACATTGGTAAAATTACAAAATGCATATAGACTATAAATAAGTTAGATTTACAGTGAAAAACAGATTCATCTCAGTTGCATAAGTATTCAACCCCTTTGCTACTGCAGCCCTAAATCAGCTCAGGTGCAAATGATTTGTTTGAAAGGTCACAAAATTAGTGAAATGGTTTCAGCCTGTGTGTACTCAAAGTGGTTTAACTTGTAGATAATTTCCCTCAGGTATATAAAGACTTTCAAGATGCAACTCACATAGTGATCCAACAAAGCAACCATGAAGGAGCTTTCGAAACAAGGGTAAAGGGATAAAGTGGTAGAGAAGCACAGAGCAGGAAAAGGGTACAAGAAAATGTCAAAGGCGCTGATTATTCCTCTCAGCACAGTGAAGTCCATCATTAAGAAGTGGAAGATGCATCATACCACCCCGACACTACCCAGATCAGGTCGCCCTCCCAAACTGGATCGGGATGTCACTCTGAAGCCAACAATGACCTTGAGATCTGCAAAGTTCTGTGTCTGAGATGGGAGTCAGTGTTCACACATCAACAATAAGCCGGTCCCTACACAAAACTGGCCTGTATGGACGGGTGGCAAGAAAGAAGCCATTACTCAAAAAGCCTCATCTTGTGGTCAGACGAGACAAACATTGAACTTTTCGGTCTAATTTCCAAGCATTACATCTGGCGCAAGCCCAACACTGCGCATCACCCAGTCAACACCACCTCAACTGTCAGGCATGGTGGTGGCAGCATCATGTTATGGGGATGCTTCTCTTCAGCAGGGACTGGGAAGCTTGTCAGGATAGAGGGGAGAATGGATGGTGCAAAGTATAGGCGACTCCTTCAGGAAAACCTGTCTGTCAGCCAAGACTCTGAAAATGGGGAGGAAATTCACATTTCAGCAGGACAATGACCCGAAGCACCAAGCCAAAGCCACACTGGAGTGGTTGAACAAGAAGAGAATTAATGTTCTTGAGTGGCCCAGTCAAAGTCCTGACTTGAATCCAATCGAAAATTTATGGCGAGACTTGAAGATTGCAGTCCATCGACGATCCCCAACAAACTTATCAGAACTGGAGCAATTTTCCTGTGAAGAATGGGCTAAAATTTCACCATCGTATTGTGAAAAGCTAGTAGAGACCTATCAAAAAACACTAGTAATTGCTTCAAAAGTACTGACTTAAGGGGCTGAATACTTATGCAACCAGATAATTTCATTTTGTACATTTGCTTTGCAAGTTTTGCTGACATTTAACCTTCTCCTCATATAACAGTGTTCAGTCTAACCACTACAGCTTTGAATAAAAAAGGTCTGTTTGAAAAACTGTGCATACATAATTTGTAATTCAACAAAATGTGACATTATTGGTAGGGGGTGAATACTTCTGCAAGCCACTGAGTGTAAGTGTGACATACAGATGGAGGGACAGACAGACAGACACACCCTATATATCCCCAGAATCTGATATTAGCAATAGCTGTTATATATTGTTTAATTTATAATGTTTCTCAAAAGTGTTTATCAACTGCTGGGAATGCTTATCCCTGAAGAATGGGATATAGTGGAGGTGCACGTACTGTATGTCACTCTTTAGCGTTTTACATAAACCTGCAACTAGAAAAGTGACCACAAGTTTTTGCAAGTTCAGTATCTGTGGATATATAGTGGAACTTGTCCATGCTTCTGTACAGTATGACATTTCTTAATTTGCATACAGTCTATGTAGGTCTCTGTGGCAAAGTGGTTTGCAGTCCGCAGGTGTAGAGGTGATGGAGTGCTCAGGAATGATTTGACACAACACAGTTCACAGTTAAACATTTTGCTGGGTAGCATCCTCCCAACACTTAAATAATAATAAACAGGCCCTACGCAGCAATGCGTATGGCACAGTTAAGCCACATGGTTCAGTCCCGAAAACAATATACACAAATAAAACATGGTCACAAGTCCATAGTGAGTGGTCTTAGTGCAAGTGGTGAATTACAGGTTTATTGTCCACAATTGTGAAGTGTAGTCCAGGTTTATTTGCTGGCTGTTAGCTACAGCTCCCGGCTATTAGCCTTCTATAAACGACAAGCATAACAGTTTAATAGAGAGACAAAACAACACACAAAACCTCACGGTTTCCTTTTAAAACACAGTACTCCTTCACTGGTCCTTTTGTAACCATAACAAAGGAACAGATTGCTTTGCCACATCCCCTGATATACCCTTCGGTAGCGAGTGCAATCGCTTTTCCTCCAGTCCGCGATTGCCACATCGCCTACCGTATTAAGGCGATGACTTCTGGTATTGTGACTCCGCTCCCTTTCTGGATGGCCGACTTCCGACTTTCCCTGGCATTAATTGCCAACCCATCCAGTCTGGGGCACACTGTTCCTGTTATGCAACGCCCTCACAGATTGGGAAGGAGATGTATGACTTGGATTCACTCACTCTCTGTCAGTCACAGCAATCTCATTTTTTTTCATTATAAAACTTTAATTTTTACGGATGTGGCAACAGATGCCTGTTGTTAACATACATTCTTTTAATCTTTGTTTTCATACCAGTCTGCATTGATTAATCATATATCGTTCCCACGTTATCTTTTAGTATTAATGATCAAGCTGTCCTAGTTTGAATAACCCTTTTTTTTAAATATATTTTGTAGTACCATAACTGAATTAATCAGCCATTTCTTAGCTGCCTCATAAAACATTAAAATAAACGCCAATGGAAATGAGTCTCAACAGCTGTGACTGGCTGATATGCTGGGGGTAGCCTAGGAAACCTTACAGAGAAAGAGTGAATCATGACAAGCTGTAGTGGTAGCAGTTATGGTTCATTATTATTCCTACCTGTTGTCTTTAATGAGCATTTGATCTGAGCCCCATGTAGGTTCATTACAGAACCGTGGCTACTGACATTTTCTGAAATTATTAATATATATTTTTTTTTTAACTCAAGCCAATGCTGTATGGTGGCTCTGCTGGTTACTTTATGAATTGTGTATACCATGGAGTATATCTGGGTCACTTTCCAGTTTGTTGCTTTGATCCGACAGCCAGACACGTTACCTCCTCCAGCTTCTTACAGGCTGGCAGACAAGTATATTTGAGGTATAATAAGTCAGTGGTCTTGCCCCTTCATATGTCTTTGACCTACTGTCTGTTTACAATCCCAGCTCCACACTGCGTTCACTTGATGCAAGTTTGTTACAAATTCTTAAAGCCATACTGCTCATGTTTTGCTTTTGTTCTTTTTTTTTTTTTTTTATCAAAGCGTGCTTACTTATTGTGTTTGCCTGGTATTTTCTTAATTTGTGTACAGTAGGTCAACATTGTACCTATGCAGGGGTTAATATGAGATGTCTAACTAGGCTAAATGTGTCATCATTTCATTTAAAACATTTTTTTTTGTAAAATATTTTGTGGCTCTGCCAGGCAGCAATTTGAGATAATCATGAAAGCTGCTTTATAAGTCACCAAGTTTTGAGTGCAGGTGGATTCACAGGTTGTTAAATCATGATTTAGGTTGCTATTGGCGGCGTCGGCCTCTTTCTGTAAGAAAGGGGTAAAAATACATATAAGCAACACATAGGGATCATGGTTTTGTTTTCTTTTAAATACCACATCTATTAAGGGCTTTTCTTTTCTTTGGTTAACCACTCTAGATTAGATTATTCCTGCGATCTGGGCTAGTGCTTCTTAATACTTAAATCTGGACTGTTGGTTGCTGTCAGGCAGCGTTGATTGACAGTTATATCAAGGCGTTTTACAGTCCATTTCTAAAATGAAACTATAAATTTCGAAAGGAGCGAGGCCTTCGTGAAAGCAGGCAGCATCATTGTTGAAAGATGCATTTCTTCCAGGATTTATGTGGCAAAGCTTCAAGCCATTATTTGCAGAGCACTTAAGATTTGCTGAGCTGACTTTTTTTCTGAGCAAAAACCATTACAAATGAAAAATTGCATCTACAGTTTCTTCAGATTACAGATAGTCTGGTGTAGACAATACAAGCAGAGCTATGGAGTGATAGCCTGTCACTGTTGCCAGTAAGCTCCCTGGTAAAGCAGTCTCCCACCAGTTTGCATTATGCTATGCTGATGATGCCCAGATCTTTGTCTCCTTTCCCT
Source organism: Acipenser ruthenus (assembly GCF_902713425.1). NCBI lineage: Eukaryota > Metazoa > Chordata > Actinopteri > Acipenseriformes > Acipenseridae > Acipenser > Acipenser ruthenus. Next base: position 37,282,902 of record NC_081198.1, on the reverse strand, counting down.
TCCTCCCGTATCTCTACCTGTCTCTCGGCCATCTCCTCAAACTCAATCTCTCAAAATCAGATATGCTTTTCTCCCCCCCCCCCCCCCCCCCCGCTAATCTCTCTGTCTCTATTCCGCTTCAATCCAACACCCTCTCTCCCTCCTCATCCACCAAAAACCTTGGTGTCATCCCTGACCCCTCCCTCACCTACTCTCAGCACCTCTCTACTCTGGCACGCTCCTGTCGCTTCTTCCTCAGCAATATACGCAGAATTCGCCGCTTCCTCACCGATTACTCCACACAGCTCCTTGTTCAGGCCCTGGTACTGTCCCACCTTGACTACTGCAATTCCCTCCTGTCCAGCCGTCCTACCTCTGTTATCCATCCACTCCAGCTCATACAAAACTCTGCTGCTCTCCTTGTCTTCTCACTTCTCCCTTCTCCGTTTCTCCCACACTACACCGCTGCTCTGCTTTCTGCACTGGCTCCCTATCACTGCTTGCGTCCAATTCAAAACTCTTATACTCGCCTATCGCTGTCTTGACCGTTCTGTTCCCTCCTATCTCCAGACTATAATTTCTCCGTACACCCCTTCTCGCCCTCTCTGCTCCTCCACCTCTGGCAGTCTAGCTGTACCCACCCTCCGCTCCCCCGCCTCCAGAGCCCTCTGCTTCTCCACCCTTGCCCCTCAGTGGTGGAACAACCTAACCATGGATATCAGGACTGCTCAGTCCTTGACCACCTTCCAGCGCCTCCTCAAGACACACCTGTTCAGACAGCATCTATAAACACTACAATTATGGCACCCACTTGTACCAGTACTTGCATCAGCTTGTACCTGCACTGAACTGCGCCATACCTTGCTGCATTCAATTACTGCTCCTACCTATAACTACTTACTATGTATTGTATTTGATTTTACTCTTATCTGTATCTGTATCTGTAATCACATTTTCTGTAATTGCTTTTATTTGAAATCATTCTCATCCATTTGTCGTACTTACTACATGTTCTTACTGGACTTTACTCGTATAAGCAAATATTTACTATAAGGTTTAACTGCACTTAGTCGAATTCACTCTTAAGTTACTGTGTGCTTTATTTTGCTCTTACTTTAATTGATTTTTATTGTACTTTCATATCTGCTGTTATCTGTATTATGATATTCTGTAATGTGATATTTTATAATGTGATAACCGGTAATGTGATATTTTATAATGCGATACTTTGTACTGTGATAACTTGTAACAATCGTAGGTCGCCCTGGATAAGGGTGTGTAGCAGGGCTCTCGCCTTGCACATGAAGACCGGGTTTTGTGTGAATGTATTTTAAATAGTGTGTGTTTATTGTAAATAATTAAGGAAGTACCTGATGCTCCTGGGAGAGCCTGCCTGCTGTGTGTGATTGTCAGCTGTTGATAATCAGCAGGTAGGTGTGTTCCAGCAGGGCGTCGGGTATAAAGAGGTCCCGTTTATTCACCTCAGGGCTGCTGCAAAGCCTAGGACAACGGGCTGAAGATCGTCCATGCTACCCCAAACATAGAGACCGAAATACTTTGCTGAAATCCTCCTATCACCGTGATGGTGAACCGGGATCGGAGCCAAAAGAAGCAGCCAAAACTGCCGACAGTCGGAGTCAGGGTTTGTGTTGCTAAATTAAAGATTAGTTCGGGGATGTTGGATCCCCATAAAGTATAGCGAGGTGTGCAAGCGGGACCTCCATGCATTAGGGAGTAGCGCATGCTGTTTTTATGGTTTTTATTTTATAGTTTTTTGTACTGTGTTTATTTTGCTTTTTGTACGCTGGCCGTATGTCCTCAGTGAGCTACCATTGTTGGTAGTGTCACGTGAGCTTTTCTCACTGTGTGTGTGTGTGTAAATAAACCTGCGGGGCGTGTCAACTTCAGCCTCTGTCTCGATCTCCTGCCTGTCATTCAACAGCAAATGCACACACCAACAAGCAACTACCCTGTTACAGGGTGTCTGCTAAGTAATAATAAATAAATAAATAAATAAATAAATAGCCAGGGCCATTAAATACACATTTGTAATGTTTATATTAAAGTAAATAATAACTTACATAACTTACTTTCTCAACAGCAATGGTCAAATCTAACACTTTGACTATTGCGAAGCCCATGCAGCTCCCTTAGGAAATTACTGGCCATTCAACAATCCATGTTGTTTAAAAAAAAAAAAAAAAAAAAAACCTGCAGCAATTGTAATTCTCCAGCTTTATTTAAGAACAACTAAATCAATAATGGTCTCTGTATATTATGTCAGCTTGTCGGTTTCTTCGGAGCGAGGAAAATAAATATGCCTACCCCTTTACTGTAAATACTCAAGCTTAGACCACAGATTAAAAAAAGAAATAGTGGTGACCAAATGAACTGTTGCTGCCAATGTATTCCCCCCCCCCCCCCCCCCCTCGTTCTCCTCTTCTGGGGGTCATAGTGCAGAACACACTTTATTTCAACACTGCAGCAAGTGAGCTGTATGATTAAGAGTTTTGAGCCATAGGCTGTGTGATTTCTAATTAAACATTGATAGTGTTATTCATTTGGACTGCCTAGTGTGTGCTCAATCAAAATGGCAGCTCTAATTATGTTCCCGGGATTAGCTAATGTATTTTCGGAATGATACACTTTGCAATGCATTTTGCTGCAGTCTGGAGGTTTCTCTAGGGCACCGTGATAAAGAAACTTCAGAACTGCTGGTCGTCACAGAGTTCCTGTCATGGATCAAAGGCTGCTGGAACTCGGTTCTTTAACCCTTGCAGTGCCTGTGGCTGATTGTAAATCCACCCTTTTAATTGGACCGTACTTAGAAACCAGTGGGGATGAACAAATGTGACTGGAGCCTTGTAAACCTTAGTGAAGTAGGAAGTGTCCGGCGTTACAAGGGTTAACCATTAATTTAGTCTTAACTGAGTTATAAGTTGACCCAGTCGTGATATGGTTAAGAATAACATCTTCTAAATTATGACTGGGCCATCTGTAGGCTACATAAATCATCTTTAATTAACATGACACACATTTTGTTGCAAATTTGCTTTTCTTCTAATAGAAATTGTACAGTCATCTTTCCTTTAATAAGCAATATGTCGTGTCTTAAAAAAAACTGACAAGATCTTACATGAAGACAGTTATGGTTAAAAATAAACTCTGTCTTTATTTAAAGTTATTAAATAAAGCCTTTATTGGCCGAAAGTATGATTTAAAACAAAATTAAAGTTCATCCAAGTTGCATATTATTGCTTTGTGTGTGTGACACGCAACATCATCACTACCCTCCATCTGTTCTGCTGAATATGTTTTGGGTGTTCATTTCTTTTTCCAGGATGTGTATACTTTTCAAATGCAGAGCTATAGATTACTGGTGCCTAATCACATGCTGTGCTGTAGGTCACATGGTATAATTCCTGTAAATCTGCCCTACAACACAGGAAGGGAGAGGTACCAGGGAGCAGTCGTGTATTCTAAAAGGTTTCAATTTTGGGCTCAGTTCATTTCAATCTGTCCAGCTTGCACTGATGGTGTTAGTTACCTGTTATTCCCCAAAAATGTATATGGAAGAGGATTTAAAGAAAGAACATGATCATGTCTTTTTAAACTATTGAATAAGACCTAATGGTATACTTTCAGAAAAAAATGACCATGCAAGTGAAGCTTTTAGAAGAGTGGTAAATTACTTGCAGCTTGTTGGAGAATTAAATTACAGTTTTATGATAAAACTTGTTCTTTGTCAGAATCAATAGATGACATTGATAAAACTGTTGTTTTTTGTGGTGTTCCATAAATCCAGAAAACTAGCCATAAGGGAACATTCGCGTCAGGGGAAAATACAGGGGGATGCATGTCAGCATACATTTGACCTCTCAAGGCAAGATGCATTTTTTGTTGGACAAAGAGCATTTATGCCAGTTAATCATCTGAAAGAAAAAAAAAAGCAGAATTAAAAAAAAAAAGTTAAACTGGCAGGCATTGTGCTTTTGCAGTGCTTTCCGTTATAAATCCCCTTCTACTGAAATGTCTCTCTTAAGCAGTCTTAACCCTGTGAGTTCTCAGTTGTTGGCTGATTACAGTCTGTTTTTATCTTGTAATTTGGGGAATATCTGCCGGGTTGTTTATTCCCCTACTGTGATATGCAATCATCCTTATTCTTTGGATACCAGCAGATTGCAGTTGGGGTAAAAAAAATAAAATAAATAAATACATGAAAAGTCTGAACCACAAATGAGACTGAAAACCCTACCCTACCAGCTGTGAAAATGGACTGCTGCGTTGTTATTAAAACAGAGATGTGTCAGCGTATTAAAACCTAGGGGACAAACTCCTGATGAGATGCATAAAGTTTCTGGCTGCCGGTCAGGTAGGCATCGGGGTTGTCTTTCTTCTCTGAAAGCAAGAACAGTATCACCTGAGGGGACTGAAATCTACTGATTTAGACTTTGCCAGCACTGGCAAAATATTAGAGAGCCTGCACTTCACCTCCCCCAGCAGGTGTCTTCATCATTTGGTGTTTTTTTAGGATTTATGTCCTTTGGTTGAAGGATAAAATGGTGGGGGGGGTGGATGGCGGTCACAGTGGAGAGGGTGGGGGTGCCATTGGTTCCCTAGGGTTTTTTTTTGTTTACACAACACAATTAGTCTTAGCTTCATGCCTTGGTAATTAAGAGGAAAAAGAGCTTCCATTCTTCTCAGTTTCATGGGAGGCACAGCACAAACACATGTCCTGTTATTTTGTGCAGCTTGAAGTTGCACTGTTTTTTTGGTTTTTTTTTTTGTTTTGTCAGCCCCCGGTGGCATCATCCATTTGGCATGCTTGGCACTCTTAGCAACTTGTTAACAAGAATCCAGAAAAGTACATATAAAACAAAACAGAAAAAAACAGCAGGCTGCCGTAATCTTGAGTGTTTCTTTTGTAGCGCCTACTCACTCTGACTCCCCATCGTCTAGCGATAGTTAAACATTCCATTAGCATTACGAATGAGTTGATCCACTGAAAAAAGTAAGTTCTGTTTAAATTAGATTTGACATGTTTTACTGTCTCCAACTATATAAATATTAACTGAACCGGACAAATTTAGTAGCAGTTCATTTTTTGTACCAGTGTTTGGAGTGCTATTTGAATCTGTTTAAAGTCTATTCGGTACTATTTAAAGAGATCACAAATATGTTGTCCTAAGTCTTTTAAAATTCCATATTAAGTAAAAACGAGGTTATAAAATCTGAGGACGAAACAAAGGCAAATAATCCACTTTTAGCTGTTCATAATTCATCTGAAACATTCGTGGCGAGACCCAGGTAATATTTCAGACATTTGATCCCAAAACCTTTTTTTTTTTTTTTTTCTTCTCTCCAACAGTGCCCTTTCCAGTCGGCTGTTGTAACAAAACAGTGATGGTGTTTGTGTTGCACATGCATTTAGTGCAACAAAAATGTATGATGGGGCACTACTGAAACTCCACCTGGATGACAGATCTTCACCAGCCTGTGCTACAGCACCTGTTGAGTCACTCGCCACCACACAGATGGCAAGTTTGTGCACACTGTCAGTTTAGCTTGCTGCCTTGTAATGGGAGTCATCTGCTTAATCCGACTCTGGTGGTCGCTTAGGCGAACCTCTCAACAGCGACGCTGTTTTTAAGTAGCTGTGGGGCAAGTTTTTGAAATGAAAACAGCGTGACTTCTCTCAGCAACAAGCAATAAAATAAATGCCTTCTGTCTTATATACTTGAAGAATTGCTTGGACTACCCATGATGAATGGCAGTCTTTGTTAATAAAACCTTGCAGCAGATAGGCAGATGGCTTCGTGTTTTGTAGAAAGCGTTTAGTTTGAGAGTGAGGAGAGTAGCAAAGGTTGTTTTTGATGTTTTCTGTTCTTGTTTTGTAATTTAATTTAGGTGGCTTTCTGTTCAAAGGTCTTGAGTTTCACAGCAGCATAAAACAACAACAACTTCTTGTATGGTGTGTCAACTAAAAAAGGATTTTTAAATTGCTTCATCACTGAAAAACGTGCATGGCCACAGAGTAGAAAGTAAAAATAAACATTGAAATGCAGCGTTCCATTTTTCTCTGTGCATGGCTGTTACTTTATAAGTTACTGCATTTTTTTTTTTTTTTTTTTGACCCTGTGTTTATTTCTATACTCCTGTAATATGTAACCAACATTAACCATGGCTTTATTAGAAGGCTGTCTCTCAATAGCTTAATCAGTAGAATCACCACATTTATTCTTTAATACAAAAGCTGTATCTTCCTTCTATTTTCAGTTATGATGGGCAAGACAGGCATCTGACTTAGAGGGCAGACTGTCAGTGCTTTGTGTGCTATATAAGTTAAAGCTTTGCCAATAGGGCCCACTGAATGCTGTCCTGGCTTCAGTGTTATGGTAGTTTTCTTTTTTTTTTGTTAAGTAAATAATAAATTAAATCAAACGTACATATAAAGCTATTACTCTAGTAGTGTTTGATCATTCTTTTCCTCAATTACAGTGGTGTCTTTTGTTCTTTGTACACTGTTTTGACTCTTAAACCAAATATTGTTCATGTACTCCTGCAGAGATTAAGCTTGTGTACAGCACTGTTCTTTCATTGCAGATTTACATGTACTTCTATGAGAGACTAAGAGTCTGTACTGCTGAATATAAAACGTCAGGATTTCTATAAAATGTTTTTCTTTTAGAAGGGGTTCAAAAGAGTTCCAGGTTGACGTAAATCTTTAGTCATCACAGTAAAAAAAAAAAAAGCTAGCTATTACTATAATCAAAACTACAAAGCATTTTACCCCAAATCAACAGAAAAAAAAATGTTTAGATTTTACTGACTAAGGAAACTATGCTGTCTTGTCAGTAGTATATGAAAGCCATTTCTGACCATTGATTTACAGCATATAATATCATATTGTATTTTGTGCATGCATATATTCATGTGGTGGTGATTGAATTTAAATGCCGCGTTTCAGTGTGGCACATATATTTAAATAGCTGTCAGAAGTTTAGATTCATGATTCACTGTGAGTACAGAATTATGCTGTCACTTATCTACCTTTATGCTCAGAGAGACATGATGTTTTTAAGGGATAGTAAATAGTATCTTCGCTTCTAATTGGAAGACGAATACGATAAAGATAAATGGTTATGCTGACAACTTAATTTCTGAAAATAAATAATTAAGCAGAATATACGGTAAAGAAGGGCAGTGTCTTGAGAAGCCTGGCTATTCCGAATCACGTTAGACTACACCAGAGGGTTAGTTGCTTCAAAGGATTGACATGAAAACTCTGGTTCCTAGGCAATGTTTGTTTCTGGATTTATTTTATTTTGCCAACAAGCTGAAGAGATCACAGAAAGGCAAAGATGACCTTGTATTTACAGCAGGAAAGGTCATTGCTGTGCTTCTCTTTGTGATTCACAGCGGACAGGGCGCAGCCAGCAATGTAGACCGGATCCAGCGACTGAGGAAGGAGTATCACCAGGCCAGAAGAGAGGGGGTCGCTCCCCCATACGAGGAAATCGAAGGAAGATGGAGAGGCCCTGACTATGAGCACAGGGTAAGTTTAACTATTTTTATGTGCAAATTTTAAAAAATGTTTTCTTTTAAATTAACATACTTCAACTGAGCTCTGCAAAGCTAGTGTTTTGTGATCTCCAGAAGACGGAGATACAGTACAGCCTAGAGGTGAGTCGGTTCACCACGGTTTAGGTACGTTACGGTATTGACACCGACCCTGTTATGCTGCAGAGGTGGAAAGAAGACTCCTGTTGCATAGCAATATTCGGCTTTCTCACCTAGCTTCACACTTGAATATTCCAGCCACTTCTGCCTTACTCTCAATCACCATCATCACCATCGTTATGCCCTTGCATTAGTCTACTGCAAACCTCAAACACATGGGTTATCCCAGCTACACTGTCAGAAAGAGTGTTAAATAATAATGTCTGCATCTGTGATGATCCTGCCAGCTTTAGCAAAGTGTCTGAGAGAATATTCTGCGTGTAATCGCTAAGAAATAGCTGTGTACGCAGGTGTATTATCAGCTAAAACATAAAGGTAATACAACTTGCCAGTTGCGTCAAGTAAAAATAGAGAAAGCACTGCAACGAGCTGAAGAAAGGTTAGATAAAGATACGAAGGTTGAGCAGCATAACTTGTAATAAGGCTATCTTCACTCTCAGGGATGCATCTTTAAGATTTTATTATAATGCAATCACAAATATAACTTGTGAACAGGTTTTCATTTTTGATTTCCCAGTTCAAACAATCTTTGCACTCTCCATGTCAAACTTCAACCTGTCCTTGGTGAACTTCCTGCCCTGAAAACACAACTGTTCTGTTGCACCCTTATGGTGATCCTCTCTTAAGATCTGATGCTAAGCAGTCCCTTTTAACATTTTTGTATAACAGGATAGGAAAAAAAGAGAGTGGGGGATCAGTGAGTGTAAGCAAACTGTAGTTTTATGGGTTTTTCTTTTTCTTTTAAAGAAATCTTGTCAATTCAGACCTCCTAAAAGCCACCAACTTTGCAGTTTTAACTTTGGAATCCAGAACTAGATACTTAATTTAAAACCTTGGCACCATAGCTAAATACTTTGATATGATTAGATTGATGTATTGTGGACGCTTTGTAAACACTTTGTGTGGTACCTTTGCTTCAGCATACTCCCTGAGGTTGTCACTGGTATAAGCATGTTTGAAATCCAACTGTAGTGTTGAACCCTCCTACATGATGAAGTTTAGTGCTGCAGTAGCCCTTTTGGTTGCTCACGTAGACTTGATCAATAGAAGTATCCACTCAAATAGATCACACAAATCTAGATTTACATTCGGATATATTCTGATAAATTGTATATTATAATTTGATAGTTTAAAACCAGTCATTTTGCAGAGGAAAAGGTATAATTTAACTGTAAGCTTGTTCTGATCGTTGGCCAATTTCAATGATGTATTTCTTCAGCTGACCTAGCAGCATAACAAACAGGGTATCATCAAAGAGACAAATGAAAATCTTCTAGTGGATTTTTTTTTCTCTTCCTATAAATTAGGACATACAGCCGTGTAGCAGAGTGAATAGCCTGTATTGTGGTAATGATCGCATGACAGATGTCCAGGGCACATCATTACTTGAAAGAGGTCAAAAATGCAACTGTAACAGGAGTTACTGTTCTTTCCTTTCATGCATTTATCAACCAGGAGTGAAATCCGTTGTAGACACAGAAAGTCAGACAGTGTAAAAATTACTTTTAGCGGGTGTGCTAATTCCAAAATCAGTGTACACAGCAGGGCATACCAATTGAGATATATGTGAATAGATAGATAGATATTAAAAAATATATATTTATGCAGACTGTGGAACATTTCTTTTCGTATCACTTTAGTTTAGACGAGACAGGTATGAAACGCTTTATGAAATCATTTTAATACAGTTATGGGCTTAATGAATTGAAGTAATTTTAGAATTTAAACATCAGACTGTCATGCTTTACCTAGCTAGCTCTTCTGAGCTGCTGTTACTGACACCTGTGATGTGGTGCTTTGGTAGGTTGATGCTAATGTCATAGAACTTTCATTCATGCTACTGTTGTAATATGGGTTGCAATGAAAAAATGCTGTTGCTAACACATTGAAGAAACTAGTCAGAAAGGACTCCCATGGCACAGTCAAACTAGTTATGTTTCTGTAACTTTTTGGCATAATTTAGAATTCTTGGGCATGCTTGCAAAAATGTGTTTATTTCACAAATTTTACTGTAATTTCTGCACTGGTGTAGCTCCAAAAAATCCCAGGAATGTTTTTTTTTTGGGGGGGGGGGGGGGGAGTATGATCAACCACAAAGGAGAATGTTGCAACTTATGATTCTGGTTGCTCAACCATTGTGGTCTTTTTTTAATGCCAGTCAAAACAAATGTCTCCCCTCATTCTGTTTTTCAGTGTTAACATAAAAAAATGCAAAACACATGTATTCCCTTTTGTGCTATACAAAATGTTTGTGTATGTAGCTATAACTAGATGTGCAGTGATATAGATATACTGGGCTTGGCCACACTTTTTATTTTGGTAATGTGCTAATTATATGAAATGCTTCAATAAATGCTTTCTCAGATGCCAACCAGTAGCAAGTATTTAATTAGTTAGTGTATTAGGTAGGAAGGTATTTGAGTTTCTTTCTGTGCATTTTCCCTTGAGACCCATCTCCTTGAGGAAGCAGCAGTAACAACATATGTGTTTTTTTGTTGTTGTTTTTTTTTAATGAGCGCTCCACTCTCATTTTAACAGCGTCATTGTGAATTAGCCCTGGTGTTTTACAGTGAGGTGTACTTGTACAGCAGATGGTCATTAAGCTGTTTAAATTGGGAATCGATGTAGTCATGATAGTGGTAATGACAATAGCTTCTAATGAGTGTCAGTCAAGCTTTAACTTGTTTGTATGTTTTACAGGTATTTGTATACAGGAATAATGGGCCTGTGTTTGTGTTCTGATAGATTACATTCCAGTAAAATCAGGAAGTACCATTCTAGTGCGTTGTGTTAACAAGAGTCACATCACTGCAGTGTGACAAGGTGATGTCATAGCTTAGACTGATTTGAACAGACGGCAGTGCTATGGGAACAATTACAGGTTTTTTTATTTTTTTTAAGTGAGACGAAAGACAAAGAAAAAGTAACATCTAAGACATACTTGTCTTTTAAAATCTAACACAAAGTCTTAGGAAAATATTTTTTGGAGACAAATTGCAGTAAACAGCCAGTTTCAGGCATGCTTCAGCGATGGAAATAAGACACCTAGCAGCATAGCAGTTTTACCCATTCCAGGTTTTGGTATGAGCTTTGATATCAGCCCCAGTGTATAAGCACATGTGTGTCTGATTTAAACTCATAGTAAAACCAGGAATGGATCAAATTGCTGTGCAACTGAAGTCTTATTTCCATCAATGTGCTTTCTGTATGACCATTTATAATCTGTTTGCAGTTGTAAAGTTAGACGTCAGCCATGTCTCAGTTTTAACATTCACTGTTTCACAACTGTCTGGATGCTATATACCAGCATCATGCGAGGTGCACAGTATATTGGGTTTATAGTATTCCAAAGTATTCTAGGACATTTTTTCAAGAGTAGAATGCAAGGTGTGCATGCTATAGAGGTGGGCATAAATATTCAGAAGATTGTAATGAGCTACCCCTGCCTATTTCAGAATCACAACGTTAACTTTAAACAGAATTCAAATCATTTAAAGTGTTGCTACAGTATAAACAGTATAATTTACGTTTGCTTGCTTTAAGTTTCATGGAAGATGCTTGTGTGCTTTGTTTTGATTGGTTTTTTTGTTGTTGTTTTTGTTCTTCGTGGCTTCATTTTATCTTCCAATTTCTTGGTAATAAATACTGTGTGGGATGTGTTTCCTCTCACACTGGTGAGAGTTATTTTTTCTGTGTTAAATTGTTTTTGAAAGATAAGTGCTTACTGGGACTTTCAACAGTATTTTTTAGAAACTTGCCTATTCATTGGAATGCAAATAAGTCTTTTTTTTCTGACAAAACAATTAGTAATCCCTTCAGTAGGCTGACACTCTCTAGCCAACATTTTAAAACATCCCAGACGATTTATGTTGGACAGCATCTAAATCAACCCAAAGTTCAAGTTTTCCACAAAATAAAATAACATTACTAACACAGTATAGGTTATCTTGTAATTCTTGAACTATGCTATTAGATAAGTGTATAACAAAGTCTATTTTTTACAGACCAAACAGGAAGAGTGCAAGTTTAAGTCTTATTGTTTAGCATGACACATGGTTTTTTTTTAGACTTTCCACATTTTGAGATAGAGAGAATATTCTGAACGTGACCAAAGCTTTGCTTAGATTTTAAAGGTACTGTACTTAATTTCAAAGGGTACTTTTTTCCCTGTATAAATTCTTAGGTTGTCATTGAAATTGAACAACCAGAAAGAGTAGACCAGACACCTAGGGGTCTGTTAAGAGTGGGCTACACAAATGAAGGCTGTTTTTTAGGCATAACAAAGAGAACAATAAGCTTTATTTTGTCTTTTTATAAGGCATAATAAATCAACCAATCACTGTTAAGGTTTGTCAAAATTCCAGTACTATTGTCTTGTATGGAAGTTGTCCCATGCTTCCTGTAAATGTGTCACAATTCTATATACTGTCATAGTTGTTCCTGAGTGTTCATTTTTTGTGATTTACAATAAGGTAATACATCAAGAGTAGGGTGTCTTAGAGATGCGTTTTCCTTAGCTTAGCAGTCTTCTCACCCAAACTGTATGAGCTGGCATCTCTTATTCAATAGGAGACACCCTACACACAACTTAAGTGATTTGGTAGTTAAAGCAACTATTCAAAGGATGGCATTTCCATAAAATATAGGATTGTGCAGAATTTCTATTGTCAGAAAACTATTTCATACTGGTAGTTTATTTTCTACAGTTTTCTAAGCAATGTGCAGTAAAGTAATAATAGACATGTTTTAATAATGTGTAAACAATGGATCATACATATAGGATATGAAACAAACTTCAACCTATGACAAGGGAGTGAGTGAGTTTCATCCATTCTGTCTTGTGCCAGGCAGGAACTGCTTTACAGTGTGGCACACAATGTAATGGGACACGGCCTCAGCATGTAAAATTGTAAATAGTTATCTTCAGTGATCCATATTCTGTTTTGTTCAAAAAAGTTGCAATTATGCTCAGTTGTTTTTCTCACAATTTGCTTCATTTTTTCCCATGTTCATTTCATATTGAAGTTTTTTTGAGCCATCTATGATTACAAAATATATAGCAGTGACCAAATATGATTTTTTGGGGAAAACGTTTTTTTATTTTATTTTTCTAAAACATATATTCTCATCACTACCACATATAGTATGCCTGATCCTGTTGCAACTTGCATAATATGAAATAACATTTTGTGGCCTTTCATTTGATATAAGTTACATGCATCCAGCACAAACTGTCCAGTAGTTACACATACATAAATCAAAACCGTGAAAACAGGTGCAAATAGGGCTGAGTGTAAAGAGAAGAAAGTCTAGACATCTTGGAAACACCTACACAGACGTATTAATGAAATATAGATATGCACTCAATCGTGTAATCATAAGGAGCAATATTAGACACGTTTTATTTATTTTTTTGTTAAGAAATTCACCTTCTTTAAGTATGTGTATCTACTGGATTATTACTATCAGTATTATTGTCATTTAGTATTAATAGTAATCATTATAAAACTAAGACTTTGGTTTTACCCATGCAATAACAAATTGCGACACAGTCAGTAACAGCACGTACATGGCATGTATTTAAGATAATTATGGATTTGAAGAACAAACTTCACCAGTTAATCTGCTTTGATCGGTAGACTGGTTTTAGTCAAGGTCAGTTTGAAAGAGCTCAAAATAAGCCACACCATGCACATTAGTCCTTTGTTTGTGGTCAAAAGTAGTCAAGAATGTGGAGATAATCCGATTAGAGTGAATCTAGTCTTGTAGTTGTAAAAAGATATGTTTACATGTTTTATTGTTTTTGTTTTAGGATATCTGTTCAGTGGTGCTGGATAAATTACTCCAATAGGTCAGCACAAACCCTAATGCTTTTGCTGACAAAACTCAAATGAACGAATACCATAAAAACTTGGTCATTGCTTGTTTAATTCACTATATAAACTACATGCTACAGTATGTTTTTATTTGTATTTGAGTGTCTTTGACGTCACTGTTAATGTTTTGGACTGTAGTATAAGACCAGAGTTTGTCAGGTTTACTTGTATAAACAGTAGCGTATATCTACTTACAAACTGCACCCAACATGTCGCAAGGGAGTTGAGAAGATCAATTGGGTACAGGGAGGATAAACATGACCAAGTATAGACCCCTCGAGCACAAACGTATTGATGAGAACAGGCCTCGATAGTGGATGGTTGACAATGCCGTGGAATTCGGTCACTTTTTTGTCCTGAGAGCTGGTTACTCTGTTTGTTCTTCTATTTCCCATTTGTCCTGTTTGAAAATCACAGGGAAACAAATAGACCTGCAGATGAACCCTAACTGGCTTAGCCAAAATGATTAGGATCTCTCTATGTCGAGTCAACTATGTTGTGATAGCCATCATTGCACAATATAGTTGAAAACCTGCACATCTCAGCTCCCAGATCCCCAAACTGTTATAGATAGATATGGTCATTTTTAATGTCTGCGGTGTTTTAGGTTTATCAACAGTCTTCACTATTGAACAACTGAACTACAAAAAAAAAATCCTCTGTGTGGAGCTCAGTCTTTCATGAGTGGTGTTAAAGGGAGGCCCTTGAGCATGGGTCATCCAAATCCCAAGTAATTGGCTAAAACCCCTTAGGATATTTTTCCTATGAATAGGTGACGTAATATGTAGCCTTTGCTTTCCAGATGGCTCAGCAGCTCTAAGTGGTTATACAATTGACCAGTGAGATCAGATCACTTTGTGTCAGACCCAGCACGATTTGTTTGTCTGGTTTATTCAGAGAATAGTTATATTGTTTATATTAATATCTCTGGATAATCAGGTGGCAGCAATTTGAGTTCCTGTTTTTAAACTTTGAATCCTTCCTGTAGTAAGTGTCCTGTTTGTTGAGTTTGGTTGCACTCTTTCAGTATGAGAGAGATTCTACTTAGTGCAAAATGTGGTTATGCAGTTCAGTACACTTCATGTTGCTGTGTGTCTAGCACTGTTTGTAAAATCACATGTAACAGTGCTTAATTTAACCATTGGCTAAATGGGAAAGGGACAAACAGAAGTTTTGAAAAGCAACATTGAAAGGCTATTTGAAAACACATTTAAAAGAATATAGAAAAAGGTCTAATAATTAGTTAAAATGTAACACAGAACATGTGTGATACAGATCTGTGAAGAAAGCATAGTGGTTGACTGTATCCCATAATAGGATGTTTAAAAAGTACTAAGTAAATGTATCTCACATCATCAAAAATAACTACATAATTAGGGCTTCTCTTAATTGTGTTATTAATTGTATTTTTCTGTGCTTATTTTGAGCTATTTCCGGGGCTTTTGTTTTTGATATACTGTATGAAATTAGTGTTTTCGGTTACTTTTCAAAATGCTTTTTTTTTTCTGTCTAAATATGTATAGTAGTAACTCGACAGTACTTGCACACTTAAGTTGTACCTTCTTTCCATTGCTGTCTTCCACAACGAAATCTCTATGGTCATGGGCACATTCTTCTGGGGTTTTTGTGTGTAGGCATTTTTGTACATTTCGCCACAATTATAATTTAAGTCCTCCGTATCGTAACTGTAATACAGCTTGAAATCCTGCTAACAAACCTCTATTCCCGATTGTAATCTCATTTTAAATCTCGCAAGCGGAGTCTCCAATAGTAGGAATGTGCTGTCACTCAGTAGTTGGGGTGTGTTTAAAGTATTGAGAACAAATCAATGATAGATGCAAGTCAGGAAGGCGGGACATTGCCCAGCAGCATTGGGAAATGTATTTATTATTATTTTTGTAGTAGGTTTTATTTTTTAATGGTTAAAGGGTAAAGTCAACGTGAATTGATTAACCATTTCCACCGCTTTTCCAGTGTTTATTGGCTATCCACTGATTTTAATTTCTTTGTATTGGGGGTGTTTTATTGGTTAAAACCGAAAATCAGAAGCCCTATACATAATGCAAGTGACAAGTTGTATTTAAGGAAGGAAGTGCAAACAAAATACGCTGTTTGTTGGAAAAGGCATCCTGTAATTTCTGAAAACAAAAACTGATTGCAGAAATCTATCGTAGGCATTAGGAAACAGTCTGGAAATCAATCTGGATTTAGGTATGAATCCAGATGTGATTTAACCAGGGTATAGTCTACCTCTATTTTCAATTTAAATTTAATTGTGGGAAGCTGCATTCGACAAGTAATGTGAGTTTACTCTGAATTTATTTATGTTCACTGTGTTTGGTTTGGCGTCAGAAGAATCAAAATAAGCACTTATTGATTTAGCCTTGACCCAGAGCATCTGTCACCTAGATAAAAGGATGTTTACATATTTCAGGATCTGAATTCTAGACGTGTTTATTTGACCTGTCAAGTACTTTTATAGACGAGCCATTACATGATATCCTTTAAAACAAATAAAAGCTTTTACTTTTGCACACCATTCAAATTAATTAAGTGTCTCTCCTCGGTCGGCTTTGCCTATTAATCACAAAAATGTACTTTGTTTTGGTAGTCAAGCTTAAGACTGCCTGGGAGACTTAACCTGTATGCACTGCTGAAAGCACCTGCTTGAGCCTTTTGAGATATAACTTCAGAAATCCACAGACTATTATTGCATGTTTTTTAGAGGAGTAGGTCAGCTAAAAGCTCTAGGAAAAAATGCTTACTGCACCTCTATGGAATTATATACATACATACAAACAAACAAACAATCAAATGGGTTTTCAATTGGGTATTTTATTAGTTAGTTATTTAGTTTGAAACCAAGCACAATAATGAGGCATTGGGAGCATGTAGCATAATTATCACCACATAACATTGTAAAGTAAAGGGGTTTCAACTAGACCATTTCGTAAAGGCAACAGTTTTCACTGCTGTTAAAGCACTATACCTGGTCTCCTGGGAGTCTACCTGGATTTAATTCCTTAAAATACTTTTTTTAAATTTTCTTTTAATAATCGAAGAAACCACAGCAAGGGACAAGAAGACTCTCCCAGTCACTGGTGCCTATCCAGCTGCACTAGCCTGTCAGGAACTGCTAAATGGATTTACCCCTTAGTGGACATAATCCTTGGTTTGTGTTTTTTGTTTCGTTTTGTTTGTTTTTCTGTTTTTCAGATTTATTATATCTGATTTGTTTTATGTAAATTTCAAAATCTGTTCTCACTAGTATGCCAACGTGCTCCGCTACAACACGACAATCTAATGACTTGATAACCTAAAGCGGCCAACATTAAACTCCCAAAATGACATGAAAAAGATGTTTCTTCTTCGGAACAAGCAATCATGTATAGAAGTGTAATGAAAATAACTAAACCTACAAGGTATTTGTGTATAGTGAGCTGGGCTACAGCTGGCCAATGCTAATAGCATTCTGCTCGGAGGCCCCTGGTCTGCATGTCTGCCTCAAACTGTTACTCAAAGCTGTCAGTGTGTGGTCTGGATTATGTCAAACACTGGGGATATTCTACCTGGAGAAGATAGCAGTGCCCTGTCTCCCAGATGTGATTTAAAAAACAGAATGGGTCATCTGGCACGCAAAGGGCATCCCTTAGCTGTTGCTAATGGAGGGCCAGTGACAGGCAAAGTCTCACACTGAAGTCTCCAGTCCATCAAAAGTTGTGCCCTCTCAGCTGGAGGTACACAGAGGTTAGGAGACAGGAGGGAGAGCCAGGTCTAGGAACTGGAAAATAACCCATTTAAAGGAAATACTTCATGCGTTCGCTCCAGAGGAGGCAGCTCCTTATTATTAATGAGATTAAAGAGTAGTTTACAGCAAACAAGTTTCTGCACCTGTAGCTGTTTAATTATTAAACCTGTGTCAGGATGGATGCTTTTAGTCGAATAAATTGCATATGCCGTTTGTCACAATTTATTTGATCAGCAAACACCCAAAGTGCTCATTTAGTTGTGCACACACAGGTGAAGTAAATAGAAATATAAAGTGTCTCTCATTTCAACAAACAATTCCTCCTCAACAAGAAACAATAAACCTAAAGTGCAAGTTTAAAACCTAGACATCATGGAATGGTTAAGTAAACTAATTCTTTGGCAACAGTTTGTAGGTAATGAGTGAACAAGATAAGTGTAAATTGACCCGAGTATACAGAATAGAATACTATGTTGTCGGGCAAGTTACCTTAATGCAACCGTGACCAAGCACTGTAATCACTCACACTGCAAGGACAGAGAGCGCTCCCAATTTACTCTGCATCCCAAAATAAATACTTCTATTGTATTGAATTCACATGATTCATATTTAGAATGTTTGAAGAAAAAAGGTGCCTTTTTCAACTGATTCTGCCTCTATAATCTTTTGTCTCTGAATATGCACCAGTCTCCTGAACTGTAAAACAACTTCATTGTTAATATTCACATTACCTTTCAAATGGGTCTGCTTATCTCCTTGTTGGGACGTTAGCTACATTTTAAAATTGCTTATGGCACATTTCACAACACAGACCGTTCTTTCTCCCGAATTCCCCTACTTTATTTTTTTAATTGTAGCAGATGCGACTGAACCATAGTACTGTGTTGTCACTAGCAAAAACTACAAAAACAAAATAACATAAAATAAAAATAAACATATTGAGTGTGCACCTCCCAATGCAGTATAATGGTTAAGATAACATTCCCAAAGTATTCCAGAAAAGGTGGTCAATAAATGATGAATTAATAAAATCTACCCCCACCCAACAAAAACTAAGAACTGGAGAGCGAGAAAGCAGTTTGCATTCAAGCTTGCAAAAAGTGTGTATAGATTGTTAAATAAGCTGCTTGGTCCTGTTGTTCTGAGTCACGTGCCATCTCTACTGTGACACAGCAGGATTTTGTGTCTGCATTTTGTGCGATATGGGTCATCCAAGAGTCTTCTGTTGTTCAGAGGCAAATAAAGGAAAGACTGAGGAAATAAACACAGTTGAAAAGGACACTTCTATAATTATACCCAAGTATAGTTTTAGATTATATATGCAGATGGTTGGATCAGATGGTTTTGAAAGAGAAACTGCTGTTGTTACAATTAAAAAGAGCCGTGTCCAAGAATTTCACCTTAATTTAGTCATGACTTGGTTTTGACCTTCTTCACCAGGTAAATGCTTTCTGTGTGTCTGTTCTTCTTATGGTCTTACCTGGAGTCACTGCCATGAGCTTTTTTATATATCTGCTTCAAACCACAGAATTCTTTCACAGCATTGTTTGGAATGCCTCAAAAACGAACAAGCTGTCTGTGTTCAAGGCTGCAAGGTTCATTAAAGTAAAGCACATGATTTATACTTTAAGCAGGATACATCTTCTTTTAAAAGTTTTTGTACTGATAGGCTGGTTTATAAAATGTTCAACGAAAAATGTGCTGCATCTTTTTTTGGTTACATTTTCTTAGCATTGGCAACGTTATCACTGGTCCACTTTTTCTTATGTTGCAGATCTTTTAGTTCCTTCTTTTATAATACTTTAATTTGCAGCCAATTTCAAATACAACACTATAGAAGTAAAAGACGATGCTGCTTCCTTAAGTAATCTTTGGCATTAAAATATTTGAAAATACTGTACATCCTGAATTTAAAGTTCAAACAGTGTGTGTGTACTAGGATCTAAAGGGTTAAAAAATGTTAGGTAAAAAAAAGTAGTAATAGTATATTGGATTATTTTGTTAATATATACAATTACAAATTTGTACCCATTTTTCCAGATTAGTAATTTAAAGTTCAAATGGTTATAGTTTTAATATACAAAGAAGACCGTGATTTAGGGTAATTGTTGTACAATTATTTTTTAATCAACTGTAGTTTTATTTTTATTTATTTAATTTTTTTTCTGGTTGCTGGAGAAACAATGGCCTGCAGGTTTGATCTAGATAACGTTATAGATCTTAATCAATGCATTTCGAGAATATAAGGAACCTCTTTGATAACCCTTAGGTCAACCATGTCTTTTCCCTTCCTGTTTCTCATCTCAGGATTTTAGGTTTCAAAGCAATGACCCTTGGTAAATAAGAAAGATGTAATCCAATTAAAAAGCTATGGATCTTGTAACATTAAGTACACCAATGCAGATTTAGAGATTGATAATTATTGCTTATTAATTACAACCAAGATTTTGCTGCTGTACCCTTGAGCAAGGTACTTTACCTAGATTGCTCCAGTAAAAAAACCAACTTTATACATGGGTAATTGTATGTAAAAAATAATGTGATATCTGTATAATGTGAAATAATGTATAATGTGATATCTTGTAACAATTGTAAATCGCCCTGGATAAGGCCGTCTGCTAAGAAATAAATAATAATAACAAGTGGACAGCCAGGAGAGACAGGTTCTAGACATCCCAGCATACTTCTGAAGACGGTCAAGAAGAATGCTATGATCTATGGTATCAAAAGCAGCAGTTAAGTCAAGGAGCACAAGGACAGAGGGAGCAGCAGCATCAGCTTTAAGCAGAAGATCATTTACAATCCAGAGCAGAGCAGTTTCGGTACTGTGATGCATCCAAAAGCCAGACTGCAGAGATTCAAGCAGATTGTTATCTGTGAGATTTTTCATCAGCTGGCTGGCTACAGCCCTTTCAAGAGTTTTAGAGAGAAAAGGAAGATTGGATATGGGACAGAAGATGGATAGATAAGACAGCCGGGTCAAGGGAGGGTTTTTTGAGCACTGGCGTTACTCGGACAGTCTTGAGGGCAGCAGGAACCAAGCCTGAAACCAGAGACAGGTTAAGAGTGTGCATAATGGAGGGAGCAAGGTCAGAAGCACAGAGATGGACGAGATTTGTTGGCCAGGGGTCCAAGGGGCATATGGCAGTAGTTGATTTCAACAATAGGCTGGAGACATCAGTAATGAAGGAAGAGAGAGCAGGAGGGGCAATCGGAGGGGAGTCAAGGTGGTCAAGTATTATACTGGATTTGTGGCAGGAAAGTGTAGAATATATGGTGTCG
This sequence comes from Acipenser ruthenus, assembly GCF_902713425.1. Taxonomy (NCBI): domain Eukaryota; kingdom Metazoa; phylum Chordata; class Actinopteri; order Acipenseriformes; family Acipenseridae; genus Acipenser; species Acipenser ruthenus. The sequence continues at coordinate 37,262,277 of NC_081198.1, read as the reverse complement.
ATTTTGTTCCGAAAGAATGAGGAGAAATCATGGCAGGTAAGAGAGAAGGATGAAGAATGGGAGGTGGATTTATCGATGCAGGATTTGATCAATCGTTTTGAAGAGAATATTTGGTTTACCGTGTCCCGTAGATGTGATTTCTGAGAAGTACTTCACCCTGGCAGCAGCAAGCACACGCCTGTAGCTGCTGTGGTGATCGGTCCAAATCTCTCTGTCAACTGTTAGTCCAGACGACATCCATTTGCGCTCAGACTTGCGACAGGCAGACTTAAGCAGTCGAAGTTTGGGGGTATATCATGGACAGTTGTGATGTTTCTTCACTGTTCTGGTTGTAAGCAGGGCAACTGTGTCAATGATCTGAGTAAGGGTGGCGTTGTCAGTTGAAGTGCAGATTAGGGAGAGGAGTTGCGAGAACTCAGCAATAAAAGCAGAGTTATTCTTTGGTGGACGATAGATAACAGCAAGGATGAGGGACATGAGAGAGGGGAGCTTGATAGCGAGATGCTCAAATGAAGAGAAGGCTGGGAAAGAGAGAGTTGAGGTTGGCAAGCACAGAGTTAGCAATAACAGCAATGCCCCCACCTCTACCCGTGAGGCGTAGCTTGTCAAAGAGCGTGGACACTTAGGTGACATTAATAAATAAACATCATACCTCTTGAACATGAGTCTGATAAGAAGCTTTAGAGTTGTTTGCGGAAAAACACGATGATCCACTACCCCAAAAATGATTAGTGAATCCTTTAATTAGGATTGAAAAAATATCCAAATACAAAAGGAGGTTCATAAATATGTTAGCATAGCTCTAAGTGCCCGATAGGTGGTATAAAATAATATTTGCGTTACCTGCTAATTGTTTCTGTTATCACCATTTTACACTGTTGTATGCTTAAATCTGATAGCTAAGGCATGTTTGGGGGTCATTTTTCTGAACCTTTATGGGTCACGTGACAGCTATTCATGAGACAGAGCCTACCTCTATTCAGGGAAATAAGGATACATTTACTGGGACTCTCTCTCTCTCTCTCTCTCTCTCTCTGATGTTTTCAATGGCTCATAACTAAGTACAGATCTGCAGCCGTTTGTAAAGGCAGATTAGACCAGCGGGACCAAATCAGTGGGTTTCCGATTCTATCTGTATGTACTGGCTGCCCTCTCTGTGAGCTTTAATATAAATGTATTGTGAGGTACCAGGAATACAAACTCTAGAGCACCTTTATATTCCAGAGCACCTTTTCCATATGCATGTTGGTAACCATTGATGGTAGAGCAATATAACCTTCAGTGCGGCTGACGGAGTACCATCAGCATCATGTCGGCAAGCTGCTTCTGTTTTATGTGGACCGAAGTAAAGTAAGGCTTTGATTTTCCAAATTAAAATAACAATATATGCATTGTAAAGCGGGGCAAGAGACTTGGCATTGTATTTGACATACCTAAAATGAGTTGGTATCAAAAAGTAAAGTCAAGTAGACAACCATTTTCCAGCACCAGTGCTATGACCTCAACTTGGTTCTCTATTGAACAATAGTGTGCATCACAAACCCACTAAGCAATTCAGCCCAACTTGCAGACTGCTTAAGAGCATATAGCCTGTTCCTTCGGATTTTGTTTTGAGTGCATTGGTAATGCTCACATAACATTTTATATAAACACATACACATACTGTACACACCAACAAACCTGCCAGAAAGTCATCTTATTGACAGCATTTATATAAAACTTAATTGTCAGAAATCCGCATAACTGAAGGTGATGTAAATTGATTTTGTATCGTCCAATTTTTTAACCGTGGAGAATGAAAATTAATTTACAAAATTAATGCAGCAGTGCTTCATTTAAACAAAGGTTCACATTAACATGCCCAGGTGGGGCAGTGAAGGATTCTGTATTATAGCTGCCTGTTCTTCAGTGCTGTCATTACAAGCCTTAATTAAACATTAGAAAAATATAGAAAAGGACATAGAATTAAAAAAGGAGAGAACTGTTCAACGAAGCATAAAGCTGTCCTTGTTTCTGGGGGCAGACATGAGTTTGATGTTTTAAAACAAAAAGCTCCCTGTTTTGGGTGCCTTGAGCTCTGACCCAACGGATCTCGAGTAGTTTCAAAGTGCCTGGATGTTTGTTCCTCCACGCCTGCCTGCCAGCCTGCAAGTCTGCCTGCAGTCATCCCAGAACTGGGAGCCCTTGTGCAAATCTGGTGCTCATTAGGGGACATTAGGAGGCAAGGCTGATGGTGCTGCAGTATAGTATTAAAGGACGAATGCCACCCAGAGAGAAATGATCAGGAAGTGTGCAGACGGTACCGTAGACAGAGGACTCTCAACCCCCTCTCCACAGGTGGAAGAAGACACTTAGGGGACTAACTGTTAAAGTTAGGGGTTCCCACAGGGAAGATGCTTGTATTGATTCCGATCACATTAACTGGCTGCAGACGTACCCTGCAGACAAAACAAGGACAGTAGTAGAAGAAGGGATAAGCAATCGGGCCTTCTAAAAAATCAGGAACTTGAACTTGAGGCTACCTCCAGATCTTCTAGAGACATCAAAGTAAAGTTGAACAAACTTACATTAATATATTAACCCAATAGCTAGGCAGAGCACAACGTGTGCTAATTGATTGATAATCCTTCACGTATACAGCTAGAACTCATCTTGCTGTCATACCTGACTTGTGCTCATCCCTACCATATATAATGTGCTAAGTGCTGTGGGGACCATTTTACTTTGCTGTTTGTATTAATCATGTATACATTTCTACATATGTCAAGGTCTAAGTGGAATAAGTACAAATTATTGGTCTGAAAAGTTCTATACAGCAAATTTCAATATGCAAATTATTAAAATAGTTGTTTTTTTGTGTGTGTTTATAGTTTACATTATAAGTAATGCAGGGGGAAAAAAACTGTGTTAGTCACCTTAGTCATTTATATGGGAAATATTTATTTTAAAATGTTTTGCATTTTTAATTGATATTTTAATAATCAAACCCGTGGCAGATGTTAAAATGTATAAAACTGTTTTTGTGTAGTAATGTGAGTTAAATGTACAATCTGACACTATTCCAATAATTTAAATATAAACAGCATTAAATAAAGCCTTCTGTCGTGTTGTAAAAGCCTGGTTAATCTTCCACAGCATGATATTGGCGCAAGTGAAACACAATGCCTATTGATTAGCGCCATCAGTGTCTACTTTTACATTATGCAAACAGCTTTGACACATAGAAGCTATGAAGAAAAAATCCTCCCTGTTAAAAGCCCATCTATAATAAAAAATAGAAATATAGGAGGCATAGAATTTAGAATGTGGTTTGTCTGATGGTTCTTTCTTAATCAGTGCAATAAGAAACAGTGTCAGCTTCACTTCCATTTGGTTTCATTAAATGAGTAATATTGCCTGGCAGCTTTGGGCTGAAATAGGATACTACCCGTGCGACATAAAACCAAACAGTGTGTGAAATACAAAAACAATCTAAAGATGTTACATGCAGAAATAATAAAAATGTGCCAAGACTGATGAATGTAGTGAAGCAGAATAGAGAAACAAGCTGTACATCTTGGAAACCACACTTGTGTTTTTCTTGTTAAATGCTAGTTAAGCATAAAACTGTTAAGTGGGTTTAATGATATAAAAACTGTCTATTAAAAAAAAAAAAAAACTCCAGCATTAAAATCTGATTTTGCATATTTTTAATGTATAGACATCTTTGTATAAGCAATTAATTTAAAGGATAAAGGTCCCCTTATCTTTTTGAATCATTGATTGATTGATTTATTTATTTTTGTGGTTTATTTTTTAAACTTTATATACAGGTAGTTTCAAATACAACACTCTAGATTTAGAAGGATAGAACCTCATCACGCCCTTGGCTGCATGTCAGCCTTAATCTCATGATCTATCAGAGTGAGGCGAGGACTGTGGGATTGAGGGAGTAAGAACAGGGAATGGAAGTGAGGCTGACCTGCAGCAGCACATGAAGTGCTAATGTACCAGGAAGCTGTTTATTTATTTATTGTTTTGTTTAAATCTGCATATCCCCACCATAGTAAAACATGCAAAGAACACAACAAATATTAAGCTGGATAATTAAGGGGTACCAGTGGTAATATGAAAATATAAGAGGTGAGGGGAAGCCTTGGTTATAATGCATTTAAAGAGGTATTAACGAAGGTTTTAACAGACGTTGTTCTACCTCCCTTAAGCAGACTTCATTTTTACTTTGATGCAGGTGAAGACCATTTTTATTCACCATAGTGCTGCAAGTTCACTTAAACTTCCTGTGGGATCCTTGTACCCATAACATGTGTGGCAGGATAAATGGGCATCACCCAACCGAGTCGCATTGAAAACAGACAGTAAAAGTTCAACAGCAAAACAACAAGGTACTGAAAATGTTAGGCTAATGAGAAACCTTGGTTATTACTGCTCTTAGTTTGCTCCCACCTTTTCATTCTATATACAGTCATGGTGCTGTGATGATGATTCACTGTAGTTTTTAATCAGGCCTGCACCCACAATATGGTTGTAGAAAAGTAAAGCAGCGTGCTTCTTACTTATTTATTTATTTATTTATTTATTTATTTATTTTAATTAAACCTAACGATTTGAGAATCGAAATAATTAAAAAGTAATTTTGGCCTGCATTTTTTCAAAAGCTTAAGATGTAGGAGCTGTAAGCTTAAAGCTTTGCATGGTTGACAATGGTAAAACTGCCTTTTTTGGGTCAGTAACAATTGTAATTTTTTTACCATCCTGTGACTGCTTTTTAGCACCAAGGTTTAACACCACAGCTTCTTACTGACAGATGAGTGCTGTGGATGTGGAGGAGAGATCGTGCCCTTCGAATCAATGGAACTTAATTAAAGGAAATTATAAAAAATTAAAGCAATCCGACAGATGTTATAATTGCAGCCAATTTGCCACTGGATGGTCCACTTGCCTGCAGGAGCTCTTTCATAGAAGTCAATAGAGCCTTATTATCAAGAAGCAAAAATAGCCAGAAAATTGATGGATTTCAAATGGGACCAATTACTGTTTGAAAAGACTGCGTGTCAAGTGTAATCGCTTTATTTATTTATTATTTTAGACATACTCGGTAGGTAAATGCTTAGTATATAATTAGTATTTATATTATATATTTATATATTATATATAATTATAAAGCTGCAGAGTACACACAATACATACACATACTAGTATGTATTTAAAATCCTTTTTCCAGGAACAGGCACATTAAGATTGATGTTATCCTGTCGCAAACACAAAAATCTATGTAGAAAAGTAAATTGGCGATCAAGAAATTACAATGCAATTTAAAAAAAACACCAATAAAAAATGAATTATCATTACTGCCACTAAATGCATTTTAATAGGAATGCGGAGCATAGTGAAAGATGAATGAGCTTACCCCATGCGAGTAGCCCTGTAAGTAATACGTTTGATGGATTTGCTCAATTCTATAATATTTTTAAGGAGCATTTGATTGGAAGAAATTGCTAGCAGGAACAAGAGAGTTTAGTTTGTACATTGAGAATTTGTATAATTTACCAATTTAGTACTAATCTTAAGCACAGTACATTCACAAAAAACCCATGTATCTGATTGTCAGTAATGGTTTTTGTTAATTTCATACGAAAGAAGCAACCATCCAGCTACTCAAAACATGAAATGTCATGCCAGTTAGCAACTCTGACATTGCCATAGTAACCGCCATCTGCAATTTTTCATTTAATGAACCATAAAAATGAAAGTTTTCTTTTTGAACTTTTATTTTAATCTGCCTAATGCAATCCAAAAGTGTAATACCGTTATGTTTGTTAAAGCCAAATCCCTCGTAACATAACGGCCCTTCTCCAGGCCTATGTAATGTATAAACCCCTGAAATTGGTGGAAGTGTGAGGGATTTGCAGGGAAGTCCAATGCAGCTTTGAAAGCCCTAGCGAACATCGAACAATTTTTTTTTTTTTTTTACTTTTTTTACAATTTTTTCAGATTTTCCTCTCCTTCCCCACCTCTGACTCCACCATCTCCTCCCGTATCTCTACCTGTCTGTCTGCTATTTCCTCCTGGATGCACTCGCATCACCTCAGACTCAACCTCTCTAAATCTGACCTCCTTTTCTTTCCCTCCTCCTCCCCCTCCTCTGATCTCTCTATCTCTGTTCCTCTGGAATCTACCACACTCTCTCCCTCTTCCTCAGCTAAGAACCTTGGAGTCACCCTGGACCCCTGCCTCTCTTATTCCCAGCACATCTCCACTCTGGCACGCACTTGCCGATTCTTCCTGAGCAACATACGAAGAATCCGACCCTTCCTCATCAACTATGCTACCCAGCTCCTGGTCCAGGCCCTGGTACTCTCCCGCCTAGACTACTGCAACTCCCTCCTGGCTGGCCTCCCTGCGTCCGCCACCCGTCCGCTCCAGCTCATCCAGAACTCTGCTGCCCGCCTGGTGTTCTCTCTGCCTCGCTTCGCCCACGCTACTCCACTACTCCGCTCGCTCCACTGGCTCCCGATCACCGCTCGCATCCAGTTCAAGACTCTTGTACTAGCCTACAGATGCCTTGACCAGACTGCACCCAGCTACCTCCAGACCCTCATCTCTCCCTACACCCCCACTCGACCTCTCCGCTCCGCCTGCACTAGAAGACTAGCTCTACCTCCGCTACGCTCCCCTGCCTCCAGAGCCCGCTCCTTCTCCACCCTTGCTCCGCAGTAGTGGAATGACCTTCCTACAGATGTCAGGACTGCCCAGTCCCTGACCACATTTCGGCGCCTCCTTAAGACTCACCTCTTCAAACAGCACCTGTAGAACTCCTCTGTTTGTATCCTTGGACACTATCACCCTTCATGTAAATGTGCTTTATTTTGCTCTTATCTGCCCCCTATTTTACTGCATTTAATCCTGTACTTCAGAATACGGTAATCTGCCAAGTGTTTAACCTGTAGAACTTTGTATTTAATCATATCTTGATGTAACTATCACTATTTAATCATATCCTGATGTAACTATCACTATTATCTGCTGTATTATTGAATTGTGGTTTGTCACACAATTCAATAATACAGCAGATACTAATACTTTGCTTGAACAAAAGTTATTGTATTTCTTGCTCTTATTGTATTACTTGTATTGTAACACTTGAAATGTATTTGCTTACGATTGTAAGTCGCCCTGGATAAGGGCGTCTGCTAAGAAATAAATAATAATAATAATAATAATACTTAACCGTCATTCCAGGATTAATCTTTACATTAAAGCTTCATTGTTTTCTGCCTTCCTCTTTTAATTAAATTGGAGAGCTCTTTTGAGTGCAGTTCAATTTGCACTTCTCCATTTTAATTTAATCGATGGCAGTGTGAAAGGTTTTTATACTCTATAACTCATATTATATCTTGCAATGCCAACAGTTTGGCTGAACTCAATTAGTGACAGGGAAGGCAGATCATCCATTTTGTTTGTTTTTTCCCTTTTTTTCTTCTTTGCATGTCAGACACAAACACTGGTAACATTTTCATCATAAAAGGGAAATGTTTTTCAAAAGACTGGCTGCACTTAAAGGATGTAAACACAACCATTTCTCAGAAGATAAGACGGTTCTAAATGAAGTCACAATGATTAGAATACACATTTTCATTAATTTGCCATGTGTAAAACAAGATGCTTTGTAAAATGCTGGTTAGCTGTTCTAATGAAGGACAGGTAGTTTGAAATGTTGACAAGTAATTAAAACACCTCTGTACATATTGTGTTGCTTGTTAATTATGTTTTCAACAGGCTATATTTAGACAACTATCTACATTTGTATAGGAGGCTATCATGACTAAATCTACCAGAAAAGGGGAACATTCGTTGTACTGCTTACTATATTTGTTTTTGTTGGGTGGGAGGTATGGTGTACAGAAATCCATATTAATCTCAATAGCTCCTAATATAAAAAATATGAAGGTGATTTATTATATTTTTAATATCTTAAGATACATTTGATTATTTCTTGTTTTCAGTGCATTAGTAGTACATGTTGACACATGTTGACCTTGTATTACAAATGTTTTAATGGTGTCATTGCTGGGTAAACATTAACAAACACTAAATCCATTTATTTACCCATGTGAGCGTGTGAGAGAAAATCCACTTGAAATGAGGAAGGAGGATTTTCGAGGTTAGATGTCAGTTACTCTTAGCTGAATTAGTTTTACTCATGCCTCTCCGTTGCTCAGCATTGCGTGAAATGATTTTCTTTAGACTGTTGGCTCTTGGGATGTTCCGCTGAGAAATTAGACACTCAGCATTTTCTCAATCTGAAGTGGGGTCTCCCGGTTCAACTGTACGGTTATTAAATAAGTGGGCTCCATTTCCGAGCAGCAGAGGATTTGAACTGAGCTGCCATGAAGCCTATTTTTCTTTCTTTCTTTCTTTCTTTCTTTCTTTCTTTCTTTCTTTCTTTTTTGTCCTGCGGTTTCTTTTAATTTAGTTTTCTGTGCATACTACTACTCTGTATATGATGTGGATTACATGATTGTAAACTTGTAAGTACTCTTTCAAATAAACTTGTTAGGATTTTGAGACCTACACTAGGGCTCATTTTCTGTTATTTCTCATTTTAAATGTGTGGGTAGTGCCGTTTTCACTCTTCTCCCCGTCATTAGTCTGTTTTCTTATAAATGTAATGCACCACAGCTACACTGGCATTTAGCAAGTGTGCAACTACAACATATCACTTCACAGCTTACTGTCCCCCCTCTGATATGAGCTAGTATACTTTTAGTCTCTTAATAGCCCCCCTTTGCTCTGAACTGATACTCTCCCTTAATAGTCTCTCACTAATCCGTTTCCATAAGCCTAGTAAAGAAACAGATGGTATTGGGACAGGAATTGGAATGGTATTAGGAAAAATATAAGTTTAAATGTTGTTATAAGGTTAGAAATAAGACATTTCCAGAAAGCTGGCTATATTTGTTTATAAATAGAAAGAGGTGGTTCTTCTAGGGATGAGATTTGGAAGGATGCTTTACACCAGCTTGATGGTTTTTCATTCTTCCACAGTATAAGATCTTAGACCACTCTGTTATCTCTACCCTCATTTGGAATGTACTGTCTGCACCTTTTCATGCGTTACAATTGCACATGTATTCCTCCGTCTGATCTCTGGTGTCAGACACTTTTATCAATGCATTCCGATTAGATGTCTTTAGTCTGCCAAGATTTAAAATACCTTCCATTTAAATGCGGTCATGAAAAAATTTAAAAGACTTCCGAAGTTAGCTTTGTGAAATAATTCCTTGGCCTTTCAGTTACCGTTTACCTTCTTTTCTTCCACATTTCTGGTAATGTCTGTGCTCAAAGCAAAACCTATTCCTTTTAAAAAAAAAAAAAGCTTTATTTTCACCTGTATGCAGTCAGGACACATTGTTTATATTGAAAACACAGTTCTTGAGGTGGATGATATGATTTGGTTCATATTGCTAACACAAAATAAGTCAATTTCTTTTTAACAGTTCAACACTTCAGCTGGCAGGACACTGAAGTAGTAAGTCTGCTAATATGATTTCTGTAGGCAAAATGTTTCTCAGTTTATTGGTTTTCAATATTATTGTGGATCATGCTTCCAGTATTTCATACTGCTGTCCAAAAAAAGCTGCCGTCTTGGATGAATTCAAATGTGTTAGTAACGAATACATTCAGCTGTGTTTGGTGTGGGGTTGCAGTGATATGGGATTTGTTTTGTCCTTTAGTGTCTGTGAAGTAGAAAAGACTAATAATTCTACGCAGAGAGTTGGGCCATAAACTATTTATACTGGAACAGATTAAATGTTTTTATGATTTTTAAAAATCCTCCACTGGTATAACTATAAAATCCTCGAAGGGTATTTAATATCACTTCAAATACTGTTTTATTGGGTTTGGTAAGTTGAGTAGAGGGTACAATGGAGGGGGGAATCAGAATTGAAAATGTCACAGTCTCACATGATTAGTGCATGCGTGTTTTAGTTATCTGTTTGAATGTTAAAAGGATGAATGACGATTTCAGGAAGGGAATCATTTTATACCAGTAACCGTTAAATTACTTGCTTGTATGGCAAGTAATATGCCACACACACTTCTGAGATGTCTTGCATCTCATATGGTTCTCATTACAGTGTGAACCATTTGGGGTTTTAGATCCTAGGAAGGTTAATATTAATGAAGTCAGATAATTTGAAGGTAAAATTGAGAGGTATAATGCATGGATTTCTCTAAAAAATTGTGTAAAGCATCGTTCTTTCAAGGGAAGTGTTTTAACCTGGTTCTAAAGAAGAAAGTGCATTTTACTCATAAGCTGCTTAGAATGCCGCATGCCATTTCATTAACATTTTTAAAATAACCACTTTGAAACACTGACTTGTCCTTCACACATAACTGCATCAATATTATTTTCTGTTAACCTAAAATGAGAGCTTACACAAGACCAGGCCAGTAAAAGGAAGGTGTTTAATAAAACCTGAACCAACCCACAAGATTCTGTGTCCATTTTTTTGAAGTGTGATGGACAAGGCCTTTAGGAAACAGAAGTGCTTCTTTAAGCTGTTCCCTGCAGCTCACCAAATGATTAAGTGAAACTTATCTGGTGGTTAAAAAGAAAAAAAGTTATCTCGTTTTGCATTGACAAAGGTTAATGATGGCTAATTAGAGAAATACCTAAAGGGCATGCAAGTCAGTGCACTACCTCCAAGCTGTCCAGCCCAAGCACTGCCCATGGGCTGCATTCCAGTTAATTCCAATTAATTGTAAGTCATTCTTCATAACTCTCTCCGCCTTTTCAATGACTTGTACTAAAAGAGAGATCAAATCTACAGCCGCCCTGGGGGTTAGAATGTCCAGTGCTTCCATAACCTGCCCCAGCAGATAGCCTCCTCCTGTTGTTATTATTGCAAGTCATATCCTGAGGCTTGTTTTGTTGTTGCATTTGCAGGTACCTGGAAGAGGACATGAAGCACGTCCAGCTGTGCCGCGCTACGAAGACATAGAGAGGCAGTATGCATCTCTACCCAGGTGAGTCATTGCCTGGCTTCCCATTCAACATTTCCAGCGTGTAATGTCTTGGGACCAGCATTAGGAAAGGGCTTCTCCTTTGACTGCGAAAGAGTGAGGATATAATAATGTACTTTAAAGTGTATAATTAAATCTGTTTACCTTCAGAGCTCATGCCAAGATTTCACTTTATCCTTCCGAGAACGAGGGAGAGGGCAACAGGCAGTGGGTGTAAACTGATATTGCAGCAGATAACACGTCTAGTGCCTGCTGTCCTATGAGAAAGCAACAGAAAGCCTTCTACTGTACCAGCAAATCTATATCCCTTTACATTTAGCAGATTATACTAGGTATTACTAGAGCAAATTACTGACTCACTTTCAACATCAAGTTGGAGTTTAAAATTTAAAAAAAAGCATTGCATTCTGTTGCTTGCAAGTTTACAGTATTTGTTGTTTGTAGTTATGTTTGACAATATGGGAACCTAATTAAATGAGATGGCAGGTATGACCTGCTAGCCCACCAGTAACGAGAAGTGATGATCTGCCCTTCTTGTAAGCCCCTCTAGTCTGTTTCAAACAGCCGTCCCAAAAGTCTAAGCATGTAGATCGTATCTGCCCCAAGAAAATGTTTCCACGTCTGAACTCTGGTGTGTCACTTGTACAGCCTGGGATTATCTTACTACTGTTGTCCAACTACAGATCACTTTTCTTTACCTTTAGTCAAAAACCAATATTGCATCCAAGCTCACTGTTATTTGCAATTGTCTTGAGGGTATTTAGTTCTTTTATATCCAAAGTAATTTTCTAAATGCCTTGGCAAACATTCATTCACATGAAAAGTTAAGGCATCAAAGCTGCTTTACAATAGCAGAACAGGTTGTGAAAAGACTTGAAAGATTAATCTGCGCAACACCAGCATTAAAGTGAAGGGATTTAAAGAATACAAAAGGGGGTTTAAATAGTTATCTGCAACCTTGGAGCAAGATCTGTATGTGGTGTAATAAAATGTGTTTACCAAGGACTGTATGTCATACATGCATGCAAACGGTAAATGTTAAAAGTGTCATTTAGTCCAACCTGTGCATTGTTTTCCTGGGAGTGGGTCTTACCTGAATATGTAACCTCATGCTCAGCGAGTTATATTCTGGCTGTCTGTGGAACATGAATAAATACAGAAATACAAAGAACCTGGCAAAGTATTTTGGTACTGCATGTATTTACAGAGGAGGAGGAGGATGACAGCAGGGAAAGGGTTCTATGGAAGGGTGCATTACACTAACATTCCTAACCAGATTGAGGTCAAATTTCAGACGGCTAATAGCCAGCGCCCCACCCAGCCGCATCCCAACAGAAAACAATTGGAATAACAAACAAAAAATAGTAGTTCCAGTAACAGAGAAATTGGCTTGAACCAAGGAGCAACTTCATCTATGTGTGTGCCCATAGAACATGTGTTCTTCTTTTAAAATGGGTGGGTATTTTGTAGTCTGTTTTTTAGACTGCAATACATTTGGTTATAGCACCCATGGTTTGTTATTCTGGGTACTGCAAATTAGTATTTCTATTTTGGATGCAGATCATATGGACCAATATATGCAAACCTATAGCAAGCTGTTTTCTTTTAAACAAGTTCATAATGATAGTTGTGAACATTTTTTACTTAGTACTGCATTTTCATTATCAGGATATATATTTCATTGTAGACATGTCCAGGCCAATTTGTTCCAGTCTACCTGGTGGTCATCTGTATCTAAGGCCCCGAGCAGGTCAACAAAGCTGCTTCTCTGAAAAGACCCTTCTCATAGCAGCAAATACGGATTTAGTAAAATCCACTAATGTGGTTACTGTTGAATGGATGAACAACATGATGTTGACATAACAGCACTCTATCATTATCTAAAGCCTGGAATGAATAGCTATTTTGAGGCACAAGTGAGATTGGTCTGTAATTATTTAACAAGGGTGGATCACCACAAGTATATAAATGGGAGACATTGTCTTGATCAATAAAAAAGTAAAGTAAATACTGCCCAAAAGGGAGAGCTAAACAAAACTAACCTGATGATATATATATATATATATATATATATATATATATATATATATAGTTTTAATAAATTTATAAAACAGGCTCTATCACCTGTTTTTTAAACAGTCAGTCATTTGAAGATGATTATTGGCATATCCTGCCTTGTATTCTCATCATCTGATAAACAGGCTAAATGTCTCATACACAGTATATTCATTCAACTCACTAGATCAGCTAAACCCAGTTAAAAACAAGAACCATTGCAGGGCATTCTTTCCTCTGTTGGGCACATTGAACATTGTAGGAATTCTGCTTGAAAGTAATACAGAGCTGCTTTTATTGAGGGGCTTCGATTAAGCCTATCTCAGTTTGTAAATGTGCATATCCTGGCCAATGGACAAAACAAAATGTAAGGCCTTTCAAAATGTTTAGAAAAAGTTGCACCTTGCTAAAAATCCTGCTAACTGGTTGATTTGATTCTAGTTTTCCAAACTATTTTCAAGTTGTTTTGATCAGTTATATCACCCTGGAATAAGACAGAGCTGCAAGTGGTTAAAGAAAAGGGCTTGTAACCAGGAGGTCCCCGGTTCGAATCCCACCTCAGCCACTGACTCCTTGTGTCACCCTGAGCAAGTCACTTAACCTCCTTGTGCTCTGTCTTTCAGGTGAGATGTAGTTGTAAGTGACTCTGCAGCTGATGCATAGTTCACACACCCTAGTCTCTGTAAGTCGCCTTGGGTAAAGGCGTCTGCTAAATAAACAAATAATAATAATAATGATAACATATTTTATAGCGCACCCCCCCCCCCCCCCCTTTACAGTTATAGGTTGATCAGAACAACCCCTTAGTCAACTTGAGACTAGTCAAACATTTTAATTTGAAACTTCCAGCACTTAATAAGCAAGTTGATCTCATACAACTGTAATGTTATGTTAGTAATACTAATTATAATAGTATTGTAATGTAAATAGACTAAGTATTTATTATTATTATTATTATTATTATTATTATTATTATTATTATTATTATTATTGGTAGTAGTCAAACATTCATTGTCATAGTTATTTCATAAATGTAGAGGTAAACCTATACTTGACTTGGTATACTATAAACATCAACATCTTTTTTAATTTCTGAGGAGCTGATTTTCACAAATACAATATGGTATTTCCTTAACAAGATTGACATTTTTAGTCAGTGAAACATTAGGCTGAGGGTTTTATTGTGCAATACCTTTAGAAAATGTTTTGTGGTTCCATACCGCACAGTAGTGCATGTGTTGTAATTGGTTTGAGTTTTCGCCCTCAGAAAAAGGAATTTGCTAACACCTGATGAACTATGTAATTAAATACAAACAAAACTCCTGGTCCTAGCCCCCAACCAGGAATAAAATAGTTATAAATCTTGAGGTGGGAAATAAAGCAGAGAAAAGTGGTGATGTAATGTAAACTCCCTGCCGTTCTCCAGGTCAGGCATGTCTGAGGATTGAGTTATAGATGCACACCGTTCCTGCAGCAGCTGAAACAACACTGCAAGCGCATTTAATAGTGTTTCACTTCTGTCTTCTTAACTGAGGCTGAGGGCCAGCTGGTGAAGGTGTAACTCATGGCTCCTGTCCCAGAGCGGGACTGAATTACACATTTGTAGGGCATGTTCCACATTTATAATTTATAAGTATATTCCTGTGTTAATGAAAAGGAGATAACCATTGAAAGATCATTCCTGTTCCGAGTGACCATATTCTGTAAAAGGAGTCCTGGATTCTGTTTTTTGTGTTTGCATCATATTTTTGGATATGTTTGTCTGTAAAGTCAGAAACATGTTTGTAATTGAGTGTTATGCAGGGACGGAAGTAATGCTCTTGTTGGCTTACAATCTGTGCCATTCCAGGTTTTGCTGTACTTTTGCTCTGAATGTTTTGCCTAATTTAAAGTGATATCAGTACTGGTAAATAAAATACAAAACCCTGGATAATTTGATACACCCACAGGTAGGTGTTGCTGAATATGCTCCCATGTGTGTACTGTACCTTTTACTGTAATCTGTCCAATTTCCCCCTCTGTAACTGAAGCAGTTTGTATCAGTGTGTCCCTTTTATCTGTTAATATTGTAATACATAAGACACCAAATGTTGAAAAAAAATAACGGTTCTGTTTTGATGCATGGTGTGCATCTGCAATCAAATAACTGCCAATATTTCAGAGCTAAATATATATATATATATATATATATATATATATATATATATATATATATATATATATATATATATATACACACACCCACAGCCCTGCAGAACTGTCATCAGCTGCGAGTCACAGTAAGCTAGATTTCCTATTTAACGCTTCAACTTTTAGACCAGGGACCAGCTGTTTGGTACAGTACACTGAGAATGCTAGTCGAAGAAATGTGATACAGTGCTGCTTTGCTGATACCTTTGGCAGATGCAAGGGAGAAGCTGACATGGCTCAAATTCGAAGCGTAAGCCGGAAAAGACTTTGGTGCTTGGTATTTTCCCGAAACGTTGGGTTTCTCCATCAGTAAGGGATTAGATGAAATTGAATTATCCCATTCCTCAGCTATGGATTGGGGCTAAGCAAACAGGAAGACCCTTCTCTTTTTACAGCTCAATTTTTCCTCCCCACTCAGCACCCCCTCTTGCATCTGTCTTCTGCTGCCAATTGGTAGCGAGTCCTGCCTAGCCACCCACCAGCCTCACTGACTGTGATCAAGAACCTACTCTTAAATACTACTGTACGAGGAGGGCACAAATAATAGTTCTGGACACTAAAAACAGTGTGATCCCTGCTCATTCCAAAGCAATTCCCAGCTGCTGTCCCAAGCATGTCAAAAGTCTCCAAAAATAAAATTCCTCTGAGTCATTTCCCCACATCTTTCAACCACTGGATTTCAGATTATATCTTATTCAGGATCATTTTGGGTGACAAATGTTTTTACCGGCACTGCTTAAATTAAACCCTGAGTTACTGGGGTAAAGTCATTTGGTTAACATAAGTTATTTTATAGATACTAATGGGTAGCTGTTTTTTGTGGGTAAACAATCCTGTGATGTGGCAATGTATGCCGTTTTAAAACAGTTTGATCCCAAGTGAATCAAACTCTTTTATAGAACTTGCATAACATCAGAAAAGCAGCAAACAACAATTGATGAAAAACCCCGAAAAGAGAGCAGCACCTTCGTACAATCGGCATGTTGGATGCTGGACTAGGGCAGCGTACTGTGGCTCGCAGTCTTGGGTGCTCACAGCCAGCAATTTCGAACCTGGCGAGACAGTATAACCAGACGCACTCTGTCAATGACAGGCCATGAACTGGGAGACCAAGAGTCACAACACCTGCCCAAGATTGACAGATCATTATGCAGCATCTTCGTGATTGTTTTCGCACTGCTAGTCAAACAGCATCTGATACTGCAGGTCGTAACAATCCATGCATTAGCAATTCAACTGTAAGAAAGGCGGTTACACAGTCATCATCTACAGGCCATACGACCATACAGGGGTCCGGTGCTCCGTCGCATGGATGCCTTACTCGCCAGACCTGAGTCCACTTGGACATTTGTGGGATGAACTTGGGCGACGTGTGGTATCCGAAACCTGGTGCAAAGCATCCGTTGCAGATGTACTGCTTGCATTGCTTCCAACTGTGCCACACACGCTACTAGTTTTTCAATGACATCTAGTGCATTTTATCCAAATATGAGGATACGTTTCTTTTGATGCTCAGTATAGATTAGGTGCATGCTGATAGATTTTGGAATGCCCAAGCACTTCACATTTTAAGTGAGAGTTTTTTTTATTTTTGTTTTTTTTTTTCCTAG
Source organism: Acipenser ruthenus (assembly GCF_902713425.1). NCBI lineage: Eukaryota > Metazoa > Chordata > Actinopteri > Acipenseriformes > Acipenseridae > Acipenser > Acipenser ruthenus. The sequence continues at coordinate 37,245,394 of NC_081198.1, read as the reverse complement.
GAAATGGTATTTAAAAGAACGGGAACAAAAATGAAAGTGCTGATTTTTCAATTTTAAATCAACCATCATGTCATGTTGAAAACTGGATTAAAGAAATGTATTACAAAATTCTAGGATTACCTTACATAAGTGAATGTCTCTAAATTGCTCCAAAATATGTGTACACATTATCAGAAACACCATCAGAAATGTTTATTTGGAAATACCAGAACAACACACGGCTTCAGTCATCTTTGATCTCATTCACAGCGGAGGGTGAAACAAAAGTTATGTTCATTCAGTTTTAAAAAGCCTGGACGACTCCTTCAAACACACAACAAAAAAATCAGTGAGAAATATGGGTGGGCATTTCTGTGAAGCCTTTCTTCTCTTAACAGCAGCAAGTGCAGTGACTTTCATCTTGTAAAGAAAAGACCCCTTCCCAAGCAAGAGCTTTCACTTCCTGGCTATGTGACCCGTCATCTTTTTATGAGAACAAAGTTCCTAATCAAAGTTGAGTGCTTTGTTCAGTAGCTACAAATGAAAACCCTCCCAATTCATTCAAATCAATGTTTTGATATTATTTCAGGAGGGGGCCAGTGGATCTTGACGATTACCCAAAGCATCCACGGCCTGCATATGGGGAACGAGAGCACCCATCCTACCCAGGACTCCAGCCTGCGTTCCTGCCTTATCCTGCCAGGGGCAACTACCCCCGGCCGCCTGATCACAGGGGGGTGGACCCCAGGCAGATAGACCCAGGCTACTACCCACCACCTCCACCCAGGGGACCCAAACGTCAAGACGTGCCACCTTCTCCCGCTGCTCTGAGAGGCCCTCGTTTCGAGACTGCAGGCAGGACGTACCACGGGTCCAGCCCAGAACCTTACAGCTACGGGGACAACCGGAATCCGGACCCACGGCAAAAAAACACAATGACAGCAGCTGTATAGCATGCAGAGGGGGGATGATGCCAACACCAGGGACGGTTTGTAATTCAGTATCTTATTGAAGGATTTTCTTTTTTGTCCTTTTTTAAAAGTGATAAATCCACTGAAATGAAGTTTAAGAGCAGTAATTATTTATAGCTTGGTTTCACGTATTTGGACTGAAGTAGGCATTTCCTTCTGTCTGTCAGTTCCTTAGGTTTCTTCTTTTTTTAACTTTTGTTCAGAGAGAGACTACAGTACATGTACTTGATGCATTATTTTTATTTTTTTAAGTGAAATATTCACCTAAAAAAAGGCAGAAAGTTGATTAAAATCTGGGGATTTTCATTAGGGTGAATGTGCTCAAAAGGTGCCTTGTGTTAAATGTATGCAAAAAGAAAAAGCTGCTAAGACCTTTTTGAAATACTGAGCACAACTATAATATAGAAATGTTGCATCATTCCAGTCAATTACAAAAGAGCCTTTTTGATCCAAGCTGTATCTTGTGCTCTTACTCCTAATGAAAAGATATGACATTTAAATGAGTGGCCAAAATAGAAAAAAATGATGCTGCCACAGCCAGCATTAGAATTCCCAAAACAGATGTAATTCTCTTTGTATATAAAGTGTATAATGCTGTAAACTGTTATACCAAATTGCTTTACACGATCAAATCAGTGTTTCAGGACTGGCTATATCAGATGCTTGTTTGATTGTATTTAATGGAGACTAGTTTCCATGCCAGTGCAAACAGCAGAACTAAATGAGCATGAATGTCTGGTACTGAACACTTTTAACTTAATCCTAAATTGCATTTACTTTCATAATTACTTAGTCTTGTATATATATTTTTTTTTACCTTTTTTGTACCATATACTGTAAAAAGGTCACCCCTATACATTGATCTCGGCAAAACAGTGTGCACAAGACCCAAATCACAGTTAATTGTGCTACCTGTCAGTTATTTTAAAAATGGAGAGAACCAAGAATGAGTTCTAAACTATAAACAGGATGGAGCTCTTTCTAAAGAAATGTCAGCCTTGTGATTTTTTGATGCAACACGTAGAGAAGTAAGGCATCTGCATGTGAGGATAAATAGACCGCTTTATGCTTCAAAGGGGCTTTTCAAAGTGGCATTTCCCTACTAATCATTAGCTGGTATTTATTTTATGTAAAGAAGAAATAAAGGTTATTTCACAATTCGATGATTAACCGATGTAGCTTATTCACATTTAGGACATGCTGTATGAATACTATGCTGTATAACCAATCTGTGTAAGGGCCCTTTCCTAATTGACCATGTTCAATGTTTCACAGCAATTTTATGTGTAAGTCAGATAATGAAATAATTTGGGAACAGTGTAAAACTTGAGACTGGATCTAAATGTTAATTATTCAGATCAAGTTCTCTCAGTTAGGACATATACTGCACTGTGGTTGAGATACGAGGCATTGTAAAGCCTTGCTCTGCATAGGAAAATAATGTGTTTGTGCTTTGCCATGAATCTTCTCTCGCATATAATGTATGTGATTATTATAACAAATTAGATAGCATCCTTTTTTTTTCTCTGTCTACTTTAGATTTTTGTATTATTATTATTATTATTATTATTATTATTATTATTATTATTATTATTATTATTATTATTATTAATAATAATAATAATAATAATAATAATAATAATAATAATAATAATAATACCTCCTTTTCAAAAAGGAGGTACACGAAAGCTTTCATTTGTATTCATTTTGTATGGTATAATATTGGGGACAAAAAGGTACTTTATTATGTCATTGATGCTGAGGCTGAAAAATCTTGGTGCAGAAGGAACAAAACGAACCTCAACATGGTAAATAGCTGTTTTATATTTCCAGAAGTAATATAAACAGCATTTAATTAGGAGATGCCACATATTAACTTTTTCGAGTGTTTACATTATATACCAAATCATTTTGTTTTGCCTTTGATTGATTGTTGCCAGATGAATTCGAAATTGTTGTATAACACGAAGAATAATTATTTTCTCATCTTTAATACGTATTTTTATCACATGTTGTATTAAATGTAATAAAGAATTTGATCTTTATAGTTTTCTGTATGTTTTATTATTACTATCATGCTGCCTGGAACGATGCCATCAGGTTTTCCAGTATTCCCCTGTTCCTACAGGCCATGCACATCATCTTGATCTCTTTGAGTCGTTGTTATTGCTGATAAGTAGGATTGCATTGTATTTGTTCGTGAAAACTGTGGCTGATTCACCACACAGGCTTCCTTATGCTGTAACAGAGAGCCAAGTCTAATCATGTGATCGATAGCTTGGGGCAGGTGAAGTGATGCTCCGGTACATTTGTTATATTGAGAAAATTATGTCTCAGAAGATTCACTAAAAAAAAAGAATCAGGTGTGATCAACACCCATACATACAGTGAAAAAAGCGAAGTGAGTAATAATGACATGGAAAATGTCACTGTCTGTACGATTTCAAGCAGTCCCCAGGACAATTTCCTATTGTACAGGTCAGCTGGCAAAGGAGATATATTCCTGCGCTTACCTGGTAACTTCAGATAAGGTGATCATAAATTCAGTACTGTTCCATACAACGTGTTGATGCAGAAGAGAAAGTGTAAGAGCAGGCTATGGACAAGGGTCAGTTACAATGTCTCTTGTCTGAAAACATTAAATATAGAAATCCAGGTTGTCTGGACAATTTCATAGTTTAGCAAAATAAAAAATAAAAAGTGTCCATTCTTCTTTAAGACAAAAACAAAAACATGCATTGTTTACAAAGTTGTTGTTTTGTTTCTTTCAGTCTAGACAGCTTTTCATGCTAATCCAATACTTTACACTTCACAGAGCAACGCTGATAAGATGCTGCTTCAATCTGCCACATGCCACTGAAGAGGTAGTGCTTCAGTGAGCGCCTCAAAATTACTGTTAAACTGGAGCTGCTGTTTTTAATTGATGCAAAAAGAAAAGCATGTGTTGTAGGGTTAAGCTGGCTAGGTTAAACATAATTCTTTGGAATATGTCAGAAAACAGAACTTAGGGTGTAAGTGGCCTATGTAAAAAAAATATTTGTATGAAATGAATTAAATGAGCTGGGGAAAATGTCATACTAAAACAAATCCTCAACTGGTGCAATGGCAGACAACATCAGTTGCTGACCCCTCAGCTGCTCTAGACTTGATTTATAGCAACTGGTGTCAGTATTACATACCATGTAACAAACCATGGGCATGTTATCCATAAATAAATAAATATTACATCTTAAACAAAAGCAAAACAATTCGTAGTAGGAGGATCTTTACAATCATCAATGATGGTGTGTCCTAGATGTCCTTCCTGGACATAATGGTTAATAATAATAATAATAATAATAATAATAATAATAATAATAATAATAATAACCTGCAGGTTGTAAACTCTTAAAGGCATCCTCTAGTGTGCCAGAAAATATGACCAGTGAAGAGAGTGCCCTAAAATAGGAAATCATGTGACATCTGTGGCCCATAAAAACATGTTAACATTGCTGTACAGATTTCCCACGGTAACCCAACTTCAAGCAGAGTAAGCTCCTCCTTGTAACTAGCGCCGCTGGCCTCAGTTCCTCACTCTCACCCAAACTCAAGATCTCCCTCTACCAGGAAAGGCTCTCTATTAAGACCATCTTTTGTTTCTTTGATGGTTGTAACATTCTGCTGTGTGTCTTTAATTGTTGTTTTTGTGCAGACATATTTAAATCTTCAGGAAATGAAGATTTATGATGAATTCTTTCCATTGCCTGAACTTCATTTATACAACCTCAATGTGTACACTGTTCCAGCAAATGTCCCTCACTGCATATTTAAGTGGGTTCATGCAGGTCTCCTGGAGAATAGTTAGTAAAGCGTTCTCTGTGCAGGCTGAGTGATTGCACTGGGCTCGGAACAGGAAAAGAAGTCATCGTTTAATCAAACCAAGGTTACTTGCTTGAGGTGGAAACCATTACTTTTAAAAATTGTAGGCTCAACAAGATAGCATGACACAGCAACACTGTTCACTGTATCTTTAGAGAAGTCAGTCTGATCATCAGTAATGTGCCCATCTTCCTGTGGTAGATCATGTACTGTAGGAACTAGGATAGATTACCAGGGCTCTTGCAACACCTTAAAACTAGTGGGACCTCTTCATATACTAGAATGCATAGTCTGACCATTAATATGTGTAATTGAGCTATCCAATTAGATCATGTATATGTGAAGAATTCAAGCATGTGCTGCAGACAAAGACTCAGCTGGTCCCAGGAACACTGACTGATTGTAAACCGACTGGAGGTATCTTCCACACTAAAGATGCTGAAGACATCATTGATATGAGGAGCATTCATCTGAAGACTAGTGAGCCCTTCTCTATGATTTGAAGTTCGACCTGTCTGATTAACAATGGTATTGTATGCATTTTCTGTTTTTTTTTTCCTGATTGTGTGTAGCAGTAATCAAGCATATTGTATTCTGTTATCAAGAAATGGCACTTCACTGATCAAAGATGATTTTGCGTCTTAATTAAGGTCGTTGCAGGCATTCCCTTTCATACTTCAAATAAGGTCTTAATTAACATCTTAAATGTGTGATTGCTTAATCTGTATAACAGTGTAGTGAAGATTTTAGATATCATAGAATTGTATTGGTATTAAGAACAGCACAGGGAGGAGTGATTTAGCATGGGAATATGTGAATGGGGAGAAGAAAAGCACCCCGAGCACCTTGAGATACCTTCAGCAGTTTGTGAAGCGTGAGCATTTGCGTTCGTCCCTGGAGAAGCCTCCCTTTCCCCTTCACATTAATTGCCTTTAACAGCTCTGTGCATTGGCTTTGCCTTCACTTGTGCCATCTAACAGTGCAGCAGTAACACCAAAACACATTTAAATTCACAGAGGTCTTTGCGTCGAATTACAAACTGCCGAAGGGAAACCAACGGCATGGCTAACGTATGCCTCCTAGACCTGTTATAATTTGAGATGATGGGCCCCAAAGAATCCTTCAATTAATGATGCATCATCCCTTCTCATCAGCAGTGGCTGCAACATTATAGACAGCTGCCAGAAAAAATCATAATATCAGGTAGAGGCCAGGGATCTCAAACATGACTGGGGAATACCGAGGCATTCAAATGATATTAGGACTTAATCTGAGATTTATTGGATCCTGTTTAATATCAAATGTTCCTTAAATTAAAATAACTATCTCCATGTATTAGGCAGGCTATTTCCTTTGTGGATATATCTGTAAATCCAGTATGAAAAATGAAACCGCTTCCCTGCGTCAGATTATAATTACCGTTTTTCTACTCAAATGAATGTAAGAATGACTGATGCCTTTATGTGCAAAGGTACAAGATGTGTACGAGGTCTCCTGTGGCTTTGTCCTAATTAGTTGATGTTCTAATTAACTGATTGCATTTGCATCTATTAATTCAGTAGGGTCAATTGTCAGTAAGAACCTGTCCAGTCTAACAAAAATTGCACTTAGACAAGAAGAAATCAGTTAGTTAATGCTATTAGTGTTTTTTTGTTTGTTTGTTTGGTACAGACTGCTGCTCACTAACTGAATTGTATGTCTTTTCATCTGAGGCCAGGGGTAGCTGCATACTAAATATAGTGCCCCCCCCCCCTTAGTTTTTCAAACATGTAATCATCAAGCATCTCATAGTTGAAAGGGCTGAACTGACAGATTGAGAACATGTTTTTGTACCAAGACAGTTCACATAAAATGTTTACATTACCATGAAAGATTACTGAGTTGCTCAATACTATAGACCTGACAATGGGAGAAATAAGAATATCTAAGCACACTATTTCTGTATATGCAAGAACAGTACCTAAATGATATTAGTAAAAAGGCTCTTTATCCAAAATACTAACATGCCAGAAAGTGCATTGCAATCTTATGCAACTTGCCTTCTGGTAACTGCACTTGTATACTGCACATTTGGTCACATGTCATGTGGCCTTTGACACTGCTTATGTTATGTCTGCTTTATTCCCAGATTGTTCCTATAAAATAAGTGCTAACTAACACCCTCTAATGGAAAGTTATTTTAACTAATAAAGGCCACCATTGTTTTATTTTTTATTATTACAATTCACCATTAGATCAGGAGCATTGTTGGTCCTCCTAATCTGGCATCTGAGTGAGGTGTCAGCAGTACTTTTTCAGGAAACTGGAGTTTGTCTTTTCTACATCAAAATCAGTCCTTATTGGCATATCTGATTCTAGTTTAACTAAAGTCTCTGGGGTTGGACCCCGTTCACACTTGCGATTTGAGGCGGCCCAGGGCTACCTTTTCTCATATGTGAACGCTCCAGAAAAGAAAATACAGCATAGGGCCGGTCCAAATTTAGGCCGCCGTTTCGATGTGGTCCAGGGCCTGCAATCTGAGACGAACTTGGAAGCCTAATGATAATAATAATGAGTAAACTATAGAATAGATTAACAGTCGTGTTTGTAAACAAAGACGGTAGTCATGCAGCTTAAACAAATACGTATAAATGAGAAGAAACATGTGTAATGTATTTAACATTATTTAATGCTGCGTCTTTCCTTCGGAGGGAGCAGTAGTACTATTAGGTGGTCAGTCGTGAGTTTGTCTTGTGAATGTCAGTCGTTGTGTACAACCGGATAGTCATTTGCAATCTGAATGAAGTATCCATTACCAAAATAAATATTTATAGCTGTCAACACTAGCAAGCTGCTGTTTCACGCCTTCTAAATACCTCCGTGTGATTGCGGGTGGGGGTAAGCTCGGACCGTCGCCCTGTTACACACCATAACAGTAAGTCAAAATAGTTATTGTTTAATATATACCATAAAATATTAATAACAAACATCTGCTACAAAAGGATTACTGTATATCCCGGTAGCTCTTCAATTCTGAGTGCAGGCTATCGTTCCATAAAAAAAAAACAAGAAGTTCGTCACATTTTAGACCTGTTTTTCAGTCACATATGTGAACTCACAAAGACGCCTTAAAAACGCAAATGTGAACGGGGTTGCGGACCTAAATATGGGGCGGCCCTGGGGTCCAAGTAGCAGAAGGACAGTTTGTTGTATTAACCAATAATAAAAACCCTACCTTATTATCTACAGGTCTTCTAATCTTTCAGGACCCAACTGCATACTGTATTTACTCATCTGCACCAGCTAAAGGCATCACATAATGCCTGTCAAGTGCCCATTGTATTGCTTGTTCCTAAATACTTGATTGTATTTAGAACTGTCACCTTCCTTCCAACTTCACAGTCTTAGGCTTCTGCAATGTAATCCCCTTCTCCTGGCTCCATCATCCTAAAGGAGTGATAATCCGGGCGACGACCATGTGACCTACAGTACAGGTACCAGGAAGCAGCATTTTTTTTTCTTTTTTTTGTATTATTGTTGCAATGGCTATATGTGTATATGCTTGAAGTAAAAACAGCAGGGGAATAAACAAATATTTCAGCACAATGCAAGGTTATGAAAAGGCTTAGAGATGTCTTGAATTCTGCACCCTGTGTTGTGGAATAATCTGCCTGGCACACTATGAGAGACCATCCCTCTCTTTTTAAATCCCATTTTAAGACCCATCTGTTTCGGATTGCATTCAAGTGACTTTAGTCTCCTAATGGCATTGATTCCTCTGACTTTTAATGATCCTAAGCTTTTAATTTGTTATGTTTTTAATCGTTTTTATTTGTTTGTTTGTTTTTTTACAGCGCTTCAGCGGGGTGCCTAAACAAAAATCTCTCCATGTTTTAGAAATGAAAACATTTTTGGATTCAATTCAAAGATTCATATTTCATATTTATGTGGTATTTTTTGCACACTATCTCTTTGCACCCAGTGTCACCTGAATCAGAACAGTTTTAGCAGGTGAGCAGCAAGCACTGCAAAGAGTCTTATTCATATGCTGGAGACGGCAGTACGTCTGTCACTCAAGATTTTTTCTGTAGCTGTAGAAAAACTTATCCAAATGTCATGAAACTTGCTATTAACATTACTTAGTAAAAGTTATTGATAATATCAGATTATGAGGATATATGGGGATGTCTGTCTGTCCATGCATCTGTCCATCTGTATTTCATACTCACATATATCCAGAGATCTGCTTATCAAAATGTGATTAAACATTCCATTGCCATTTCTTATTCTATGCTATTCTCTACATTCTGTTTATACATGTCATAGTATGTAACTGTTTCATCTTACTGATAATTTAAGCCATGGGGGGTGGGGGGGGGGGATGTATGTGTTATTGACATAACTTTTTGTGGTTTAATTTATGTTATTAAAAGGAAGAACATTAATATCGCTCACATATCAACAGTGTAGGACAAATACACTTCTATACAACATGCAACTACCTACAGTTAAGGGGATGTTTGTCACACATGTTGGATATGTTTTGGCCTGTTTTAATTGTGAGGCTGTGTGGTCCAGTGGTTAAAAAACAGGGCTTGCAACCAGGAGGTCCCCAGTTCAAATCCCACCTCAGCCACTGACTCATTGTGTGACCCTGAGCAAGTCACTTAACCTCCTTGTGCTCTGTCTTTCAGGTGAGACGTAATTGTAAGTGACTCTGCAGCTGATGCATAGTTCACACACCCAAGTCTCTGTAAGTCGCCTTGGATAAAGGCGTCTGCTAAATAAACAAATAATAATAATAATAATAATAATAATAATAATAATAATAATAAAGCATGCTCAGCATTCTGTTTCCATAGGTTTCCCCTACAATTTACGCTGTTCACACTGAGCCTCAAACAATTATTCTTTGCCACAAAGGACACTGTTTCAGTCGACAGTAAACCAGAGTCCAGGACTCCACAGGCATACATGGAAAGTGTCCACTAATGATAGAAAAGAATTGAAAAAACTAAATTATAAACTGAACGTACAATTTGTGTTATTAATAAAATAATTCCCACGCCAAAACCAACTCTTGGGTGTAGTAGGTTGCAAATTACTTGAAGATAAACTCCCTCTTTCATTACGTACCTTTGGCAGCTTAGCAGACATTTTAGGTGATGATAATTAGTATGTCATTGTGCAAAGACAGTTGAGAACAATGAGTTCACACTGTTTTGAAGAGAGATACTTAAGAACATTCCCTATCCCCACTTTGTCCAGTGCTCAGGGCTTTACATCTCCAGCTTTGAAAAGACACACAGAACAATACCAATTAACAAATGCAAACCTAGGAGCCCTGCTTTTGATACTGTCTGCAAAAGAACTGGTCAAAAGAATGCTTAAGACAAATGTTGTTGCTGTGAGTGAATTACCATTCATGCAAATCCTTTTCCTGCAGGTACTGTACAGTAGTTAGTGACAGGTCATCCCTAAGTAATGCAACTCAGTGGTTTTTCATTGTTTCCTTTTTTTTAAACTTTTTTTATGTTTTGTCAGATATGTAGGATATTTTTATTGGAGTATGTGGCGGAGTGTCCCGCCCCTATATATTTATTTATTATTTATATTATTGTTTGCGGCGCGGATAACAGCACCGCGTATTTCTTATTGTTTATATATTTAAAAACCCTGTGAGGATGCGTGGCTGATCAGCTACTGATTATTTAACTGGCTGACAGTCACGCATCCTTACCAAACTCGTGCAGACTGTGGCGGAGGGGTAATAAGATAATTAACAGCTAGTTAACCCCTCGGCCAGAGTATAAGAACCTGCAGCTGTCAGTGCTGCGGGGTTGAGTGTACAGAGGAGAGTACGGGAGAACACGGGAGAGCAAGCGAAAAACAATTGCTATATTTAAAAATATACTTGTTTCTGTTTGTTTGGCCATCACGCCTTTTTGTTTTGTTGTTTGTTTAAATCTGTTGTTTTTGTTTAATTATTTAATAAATCCAGCTGAACGCTGTTACGTTCAGTTTTACCCGCCCATTCATTGTTTTGGTTCAGTTACTTCCTGGTCCGTGACGTCACCACACCTCACCACTGCAAGCCATCCTGCCACAGAGTAATATTCGATGTGCGGACAGCAGTGCTCAAAAGAGTTTCGTTGGTTACATTTAGCTCACTCTTGAAGAAGACCTTATGAAAAAAAGATAAACCTTTTAAAGGAAGTAAATTCAGGGCCTTAAAGGCATACAGTTCTCTGCTTGTTCAGTGTTTGTATTTTCCAATGATTTTAAAGTTCTGACTGGTTTTCTGCACTGTTGCGGTCATTTAGAAATTAGGCAGGAAGTCTTATGATTGAGAGGTCAAGGAGTCATTTGTTTGGCCTGTTTTAACTTTATTTAGCTGCAACAGCATTATTGTAAACCTCAGTAGGGTCCTTTTAACACCACCACCTGTAATACTAAGACAACGAGTAAGGCATGCACGGCACTGGGAAACCTAGAGTAAACAGATGAGCAGAAACGTTGGCAGGCTTTGGTTTAAATGGTGTACAGTGGTCCTGATGTGGTACCATGGTAGATTTGGCCACTTACCATGTGAGATTGACCAGACACCTGCATTGCTGGCTTTTGTCCTCCAGGGGCTGATCACTTGTTTACTTTTCCAGGCAAATATTATTAAATATAATATTCAACTGATCTAAACAGTCATGGATATTTGATTGTCACACAAGGGCCCCTAAATAAATAATCTAAACAGTGGTGGTATTTAGATCAATAGAATGGACCCCAGTGACTTGTTTCCACGGTGACACTAGCAAGAGGATGGCACAATGTTGTAAAGTAACAGGACATGCATCCAAATTAATCACACATTACAAACAACACATGATAGCAAATGCATGCCATATTATACAAGCTTTCCTTGTATAGTACATGATAGCAATTTTAAAGCAATCAGCATCATTCTAGGTGGGAGCTATGAGACTGAAGTCCCTGACTCCGCTGCGACTGTAATATTGCAGAGTGACAGATGAGTAATTTGTTGAATTTTATTTCACAACTGACTAATGGCCCAGGGTACATGAATAATAAACATCAGAGCAATCACAATTATGTTGAAAAAGATATAGTATGGTTTTGAATTTGTCGAATCCTTAGCTTTTCCTATATATATAAATAAACATTTATTTCCAACATTCATGTGCGATAAAGTGTCTTGCACTATGCCAGATTTTCCATCTGAGCATAAACATTCAAACAAACATTGGTACCAGTATGCTACAAAGCTAAAATCTAAACAAATTACTAATCATAAATAGGGGCCTTTTTTTTCTAGGTAAACTAGCGCACATCCCTTTCTCCCCCTTGTGCCAAAATATGTTACTCTAGCTTTGTTATTTAGCTGTTGTGCCTCATTGTTATACAAAACTCTGTTGAAATATTATAAATATTTATACTCGCCTCTTTAAAGTCTGGACTTTGGTTTTCCATTGCTTAATTTAAACAGCCAAGTTCTGTGGGGTGAGTATAATGTATTTATAAAGCACATTAGGATGTCACATTTTTAGGCGCTATATTTATATTTACATTGTACTTGTTACTGTTGTACTTTTTGAGGAACTGCTCCTAGAAAACCACCAAGACAATATATATATATATATATATATATATATATATATATATATATATATATATAGATATAGATATAGATATAGATATAGATAGATAGATATAGATAGATAGATAGATATTTTTCTGGAATTCTATATTAGGGGCTATGACAATTGAAAACATTGGCCCTAAGATGAGAATCTAGCACCTGTTCAATTATGCAGCACTAAAGAGAAATATTTGGACACTGGGATTTTAAATATTAACATTCGTCTGTTTTCTGGGAGCACCATCCAAATTGGCTCCATGTTCCCAAGACCCCCTATTTAAAAGCATCCCAAATTCTTTAAACTCCGAACTTGGAGATATGAGGGACCACCTAATAAACTTAATTCTCAGGAATTATCTTTCTTACAACTGACTACCCTTCATACACAAGTTTTCCACTTGGAAGTTTAAGGTTGCATTACTGAAACTTAGCTGTAAAGACAATACGCTTTTCCATTTGGTCAGGGCCTCTATACAAACAGACCTCAGCATTTTCTAACAGCCCTCATTCACACTGACTGTTTAAAGAATGTTACAATTGTAATTTTGCACATGTGCTATAACAATAAAGATTATTCTAAATTAATTTTGCAATCAACAAGACATTTTTCCAGGCCAAAAAAAATAAAATAGAAAATACGAAATACGACTGTGATTTTATAATAAATGCCCAGTTTAAAATGCAGTTGTCTTTAAAATGTGTCAATCACACATACCCTGATGTTCATCAGCTTTACCTTCTGTCATCATTGTCATATCTAACCACATGGAGAGGAGACTGGCCAGTGAAAACAGAGATCGTTTTAATGGCCCCTATTACAGCAGTAACTCCTGTTACAGTATTTCTGTGGGAGTTGAGTCCCACACAGTTTAAAGCAGGTGTCAAATTAGTCTGGGCACAAGGGACCAGAAATCTGGCATCACATTGTTACATGTTGAAATGTAAACTCACTTTTCAAGCTTTTCATATACTCTGCAGTGAAATAATACCTCATTAGTGTTAAGATTTCCCATTAGACCCTGCTGCTAAAATAGGTCTACATATATAGTAGCGTTTATTATAGCTGGCTTGAACTGTACAAGTACTATTTAAAAAAGAAACATTAAACTATCTAAATAATTCATTTTTTTTCTTCTTTTATTATTAAAAAAAACATGTTTTGTATGGCCAACTAACACATTTACATCTGATTGTCCTAGACTGGAATTCTTCATGGTTGACCTTTGGCAAGTTGGAAACTTTCTTTTTTATTGACCTGATCTTTCAAATCTCTACACTTGGATTTAGGTTTAAACACAGCATAAGATAATATTCACTTTTTTGTTGTTCTTTTAAAAAAAAAAAAAAAAATCAATCCGGTACATTGAAGTATTTTTCGGATGTTATCTCTTTATAAAAGCTGGTTGATGGATATCTGCATACAAGTGGTTCCCGTAGCTATTGGCACCTTCTGTTAATTTCAATACTAGTAACATTCAATTTTGATTAAACATTTTCACAGTGGGGTTTTTAATCCAATCGAACATTGCTGGAACATGCTGAAAAGGTTGGTGAAACGAGGACAATTCTCAAGTATGGGATCAGTTGAAAATGTTGAGACGAGAGGTAAATTATATTCTCCAGACTTGTGCAAAAGGCTTGTGCATGCTTTGACAGAAACCCAAAGGAGGTCATACCAAATTGTAATAAAGCTACACTAAATGAGTTTTAGTACATACGACTTATCTGTGCTAGATGTATTATTGTCCATTTATATTTTTTTAATGGTTGGGTGAATACTGCTATCTGAAACTACAGGCTGTCAATACTAACCCACTGCTTCATTATATGCTCACCTAGACCACTTGAAGGTGTGCATGCTCAGAATATCTAATTTTGCTTACTCCTCTTAACCCTTAAAGACTTGAGAAATACAATCGGTGTTATAAAGAAATAATTAATAAATGTATCTTTCACGGTAGGCTGGTCAAGGTGGCCTTAGGGTGTCTTCCTAAAAGTGTTTTTTGCCAAAACCTTTTTGAGGCTGATTACTTACATTTCTATGGGAATTAGACTTCATATGTGTACTGTGCACTGTGGATTTTAGAAGATTAAGTTGTTTACCTACTCATTAATCTCAGACAAAGAGGTCCTTTCCCAGAAGGCAGTCCACTCTGTAAGTGAACAGCACGAGACAAAGTCAAGCTTCACAGGGGGTTATTGCCAGTTTAAAGCAAATACTAACTTTTTATCATAAAAGTTAGCTGGCATTATAATTGCAATGTTTGAACACTGACTTCAGGGCATAAGCTGTATAAGAAGACACTAATTAGATTTGTACAAACGATAATAAATAGGTAAAGAGTGTTTGATCTATAACATTTACTGTTACCATACTTTCATTTTAAGTGGAACAGTGCAGCTGGAAACCATTCAGGAAACAAAGTGGTGTAACACACTTGAGGTCAAGTAGAACAGGGAAGTTGTGTACTAAAAAGTGTATAGTTCTTTATAGAAACCAATGAAAAAAATTACCATTTCCCTGAAAATGTGAAACTGCAGTAAGTTTCAGAACAACTCATTGTTGTGCAACCCTGTAGTTCAATGCTCTTATAAGCTCTAGGTTTGGTGGTTAGCAGAGTATAGAAGTATAAAGTCTTTAACAGGCACAAGAGCATCTCTCCTCTCTTTAACCCTCTGTTAGTTACTGCTCACCACAGCTTGTAGGGCATAGTTTAATTTAGAGTGCAAATAAAACTGACATTATACCATGTTTGTGTTTGAAACCACATCGAAATGTTTTGTTTAGTTCTATTTAAACCTTGTACTCCAGAAACCATTCATATTATGTTGATATATTTTATAGATACAGTACACCCTCGCTATAACGCCCTTCATTATAACAAACCTTCAGCTATAACGAACCTGGCCCATGGACCCCAAATAAAAAATAATAAAAAAAGATAACCTAAGCACTCACTGTCAACATTGCGGTTTGTACACACAGGACGCCGTCTTTGCAGTGAAGGCAACTCTTTTTTGTCTCAAAAAAAGCGTGCGCTCTGTAATGTCTCCCAAACAAAAATAATTTTATGTTGCAACAAAGCTGAAAACTATATTAATTGTTTGAAAAAAGGAGTAACGTTGGCATATCTCTGTCACAAAGCAATGTTACAAAGTAATGTCACAATGTCTGATTAATTTTTTGGCTTGTTCAGCAACCATGTGGCAAAGCAAAATTGATTAAAGGAAAAACAACAACAAACCTTTCATATCAAACTTTTCATGTCGGGTTGATTTGGAATAAAAGTTCATTTTGGGATTCTCCCATGTTGGATTAAGATTGGGTGCACTTTGAAACAATTCAAGTTAGCGAATGATTTCGAATAAAGTTCAGCTTCAATTCGGGTTTTTTCTTTTTTTACTGTGTTTTAATTATTTAAAGAATAGGATAAAGCAAAGGCAGAATACTGCATACATGAGAAGAACAGGTACATATAATTCTACTTGTTTTCACAATCTCATCTCATTAACCTACTCCAACAGTTTATTGTTCATTTTGATTGTCCTTTCGCTATAACAAACCCCTCGATATAACAAAATGGCCTTGACCCCAACAGGTTCGTTATAGTGAGGGTGTACTGTATTTCTATGGCATAAATGTGGTTTCTAGATGAATTTCAAGAATATTTTAAAGTGGATAGGATTTGCTAAGCCTATTCATTTTCAAGAATATTAAGGATTTGGCAGGGATTTCAGAATGACATTTAGAGGGAAATAAACTTTGATAATGGGTATTTGAAGGGTCATTATATACAATATTACAGATGAATTATGTCAGCGTTTGTAATGAGTTGTTACCATACCTGGTAAAATAGTAAATGTCAAGATATGATATGTGTTCTTGTAAGATTATTGTTTATATCAAACAGAAAAGGTAACAGAGGTTTATACAAGAGGAACATTCAGGAGATGGTGTTTGAACATGAGACACACATTGTAGATAGTGGACCTTAAGAATTAAACCAAGGCAGACTATAAAAAGTAGGAATATCTTTCTGCTAATTTCTGTACAGTTGGGGCTCAGCACAGAGCTCCTGCCACAAGTATGCTTTATTGAAATTGGCTCTCTAAGGAAGCACAAGCACATTTCTCTCATTGAATGTTTTGGGATCTCTGATAACATGTTTGGTCCAAGGGAATGTAAATAAAAAAAGCCTGGTAAAAGCCTTGACCAGTGCCTGGTCCACATGTAAAATTAGCACTTAGCCAGTAGAGAGGGGAATGTTTTTGTGGCACCAGTTGTTATACTGGTATAGATTTCTGCCGTCATCATATACCAGCATTCCAGTTAGCTTTGCACTTCTCTGGGAGCAAAACAATTTTCCATGTTGTTCACCACTAAACCACACAGCTGTGGCAAATATTGAGCATGTAAATATATTTTAGAGTGCTTTTGGAGTTATTGTCTATGGTATTAATTTAAAGAAAAACAGGGGTGATAAGACTAAATTCCAAGCAAGTCAAAAATGTTTATTTGAGTAAATTGAATCCCCCTGTCTTTGCTTATTCATATTCTTGTGCTGGTCGTCTGGTTCTCTAATGGTACCACAGTAGTAACTTTTTACGGTTTTACATGAGAATCACAGTTGTAGCGAACAAGGCAGCTACAATGGTATGACTCATTTGACATATCAAAGTTTTCCAAATAGTATGTAACAATAGTTATAACCAATGTACACACTGGGATTTAATTGTAATACTGTGCCAGGGCCACTGTGCAATATTTGTACAACATCCATTATGTTGCCATTGATGGTCATGCTGTAGTGGGTCTAAAGGATACACTGTAACAATAATGGTTTGCCAATTTATTTTTTTCTAACTTTTTTGGAAGGGATGCATCTGCGTGAATTAGCATGTGGGTCTGTTCTTTGTTTTAGCTTGTTATACTGCAGTAAAGGTATATAAGGGCTGTCCCTTATATAAGATCGTTCTTGCTACTCTAACAAATGATTATCGATGGATTTACCTTTTCACTAAGAATTTACAGCGTAAAGGTCTCCACACACTGGACGAGATGCAATTTGTTCCTGCGATAAAATGGTAATTTCACTGCGACACTACCTTTCACACCAGTGGCGCGCGATGTGAATGGCGACTCTCTTCTGATTGTATCATCAGCTGGAAAAATAAAATCACACATATGATAGTCCTGTTATACAGTTAATAAAAATGTACAATACATAATAGCTTTTCAGAATATTTATTTCAGTAAAGATAAACGAATCATACACACCAGCTATTCCAGTTCCCTGGAAATGGACTGCCAGATGTTCTCCCTCATTGTTGTCTCTTTGCAATTTTTTTGTGTCCTTTATTGTACAGTAGTATTTTGATACTGCAAGAATAATTTTTTCTTTCGCCATTGTTTATTGAAGGAGCACAGGGAAGCTGTTTCTCATTCCTTTTTCAACGACAAAATTGCAAAAATGTGAACGTCTTGTATTAAAAATACGTTTTATTTTTTTCCTCTTGGTGTGGTGTGTTGTGTTGTACGACACATTCGCTTGTCGCATCGCGTCTGATGTGTAGAGGCCTTAAGCCTTTCACCTTGCCCATTAACAATGCATCTTTCTCTGCATAAAAAGTTCCAGAGAGACGCTTTTAAACAAACTTAATTTAAAAAAGAAATCTAAATTCAAATGATTAATGGAGTGAAAAAAACAGCCAATAAAAGCGTTGTCTCAAAGATTAATGAAAGACAACACTTTGATCTATCTCACCAGTGGAATATAAATTAATGGAGGCCAAAACTAAAGATAAAGTCACACGGTTGTGTTTGTTTGTGTCGTTAGATCAAGCAATTTGTTTAATGGGGGGGGGGGGGGGAGTTTTCAAATATATTATTTTATATTGCCTGTTAACATAAATTCATCCAAGAAGTGCACAGAAATATGTGCCGGCCATTCAAACTTCTAGCATAAGGAAGACTTATTCTGAACAGTTTTAATAAATTCATATTCCAATAATAATTTGTAGTTCTCTAAACAGTAGTTTCAGGTCATTCCAAATACCTTTTACCTGTTGCCTTTAGGAAGCTGTACCCACTCTGACTGCTTTGAAATGGACTCTCCTCTAACTTACTCTTCATTGAGGGTTTTAATCAATGGAGTCACAGAGAATTCCAGTCTGTCTGACAGAGCTGACTTCAAGACTTTTTATTTGCATGCCATTTTGACCTGTGTTGCAGTACCCGCCCCCAGGATATGGACATCCAAGAGAGCTTTAATGGATATAGCAGGGCCAGATAGGACCTCTTCACTCCCCTTTGTGAACTGTATGTACCTGCTAATGCCAACTCCTGACCTGCAGCTACTATTCCAACAACCCCTGGAGATCAATTACTAACCCTATCACTTACTAAAGTTAACCCCCTGTAGTGCGCAATTAAGAATTTGTACCTCTCTCACTTTAGATCCTGCTAGGCAAGCAGAGCTGGGAATCTGCATTCATAACCTTTTAGAGATGGTCAGCAATTTGTAGGCCACATTTACATGCAGTCTCTTCCCTTAAGTTTCTGCATGTCCTTGACAACTTTAGGTATGATTCTGTTTTATGCGCTGGTGGTCGACAAACTTACAGGCCCAGTTTAGGAAAGGTGTTGAACAATCTGTTTAGTATTATCATCAGAATCTGTTAAAATCTGTCAAGTTTGACACTGGGTTCTGAGTTTAAGGTTGGTATCATAACTTGAGTAACTTGAAAATGGATCTCATTGAAAATGTTTAATAAAACATGTTAATAAAAACAACAATGTAACAATATTCCTATACTGTATCCTTAGATTAGTTTGCACATTACACACTAACACAGGCTTAAAATAATCATAGCAATCTTTCACTTTCTTGTAAACTACAAAGAACTCAGGAAGTTTTCACCATTACTGTGGCACCAGGGAATGAGAAGAATCTGGTTAATACAACAAAATATAGTTTTACAGTAAACATTTTTTTAATGAATTTCTAAAGTCCTGTCATGACAAGCATCTCAATGAGCTAATCTTCAACAGCTAACCAGAGTCACTAGTCTTGAGTTTGGGCAAGAAAGGCAAGAACTTCTGCAATGTGACCACTTGCATCTATCTGAAAGGCGCAAAACACCCATTAACATTACAAATATAAACAAAAGGGATTGCATTGCTTTGCTAAACATTAAAAAGTGTTTCCAGTAGAAGTTTCAATAAAACAAAATTGTGAATAACACTACAAAAGTTGACAAGCTCTTCTGTCATTGAAAAATAGTTTGTTTTATTCTTATATCTTGGACCTCGGGTATCTGGTGAATATGTCAGTATAGATACGTTAACTTAAGATTTGTAAATGGTTTTACAAAGTAATCTAGTGAACTTGAATCATGACTGTAGTGATGTGGTCAGAGCAATTCTTGTCAGATAGTTTGAGCCCTGAATTGAAGTCCATGTGTGTTGAAATAGTCACACAGTGTGGAACCGGCCCCCTTCAATGATTCTGCTTCTAAAGTGGTCAAAAAGTGACTACACACCTGGACAGGACCATCTTCTAACTTCCATTATGCTACTTATAAATCACCTATTAGTATTCAACCACTGGTAAGGATCTGTCAAAATTCCAATGCATCTTATCCTGTGTACAGTTGTCATCCTGTGCAGAACAGGCTGCACAATTCTAAAGTTTTATGTTTAACAGTAGTTCTTGACTACAACACCTGTGAGACCAACCAGCATGACACGACATCTCTTTTACAATTAGAGACACCCTACACACAATTCAAAACATATGGCATATCTAAATAAATAAGCTTATAAGCCACAATGCCTTAAATACAGTTATTTAAATTGCTCTTTTTATCATTCATGTCTTGTGGCTTCTTTTTAAAAAAATAAAATAAATGAAAAGGGCTTATTCAAGAACTGAAGCTCAGTAGTTTAAATGGCTGTTGCCGCCTTCACTGCAACTGGATATACTTTGAAAAACACTATTTTATAAGTGAAGACATTGCTTAACATGTCCTTTTTATACAGGTCTTAGCTTCTTTCCCCCACTTTACCAAATCTATCCACATACTGCATGCTATGGAGACTAATGCTGTTCGGACATACACTAAAACCCCACTGAGGCTGTGAATGTGTGCATTCACTGGAGACCCTGGAAGAACACAAGCCCATCTTGTTCTGGGATTCCATTGACAGTAAAACATGCTAAAAATCCTGGGGCCAAACAGCGAGACATAAAATATTTTATGAAAGACCTTTTATCATTTCTTTTGGCAGCAGCCATGAGTAAGTTGCTGCCTCCCAGTAGGTGCATGGATATGGAAGTGCTTTATACTGACGTGGGCAATAGCCCTATTCTGAGGTGGAGTTTGGTTTGTACTTAGTGCTGTCTCCATTGTTTATTTTCAATTTGAATGTTTTTATTCACAGAAAATCAGCTTTCCAGAGGCTGTACACGCAATGCAACAATAAATTCCACACACACAGAGGCTGCCAGTATCAATAAATGTATTCAAATCTTTTACAGTTTAACACGCCATGCTACATATTTTTTATTGCACGTGTCTTAATACCCAGCGTTGTGGATGGTTGATTTTCTCCTGAGACTTCCTCAAAGATCCTGGCAGTTACTGGAAGGGAATGAACAACTGCTGGCTTCAGATGTTTGTCTGCATTCTCTGGTTCTACTAATGGAAAGAGTGTCCAGCCAGATGGCACGATGGTTAACATATATGACTTTTTGGATAAAGCCTCCATCCCCAGTCGGACTGACAAAACCTAGACTGAAGCATAACCTGACCTCTGAGGTGAAACCATTGCAGACTTCACCTGTGGACCGGTTATTATATAGTCAGCCAAACTCAAATTGAATCCATTTTCATTACATCAGTATTCTGAAAACACAGCTCAAAGATAAATCCTACTGTAGATTATGGTATTGTCAGTAGTGCTACAACTGTTAGCTCACTTTAATTTCAAAAGAGTAGGACATATGGTAATACTTTAAAGTAAGTGGTGGGTATTCAAATATACAGTCATTACTTTTGACTGTTATTGACTCCTATTGCATTCCAATGTAATTTTCATTTCATTATGATTGTTACAGTTGTTTATTGCAACTCTATTTGCAAACTAGGCACCTGGTCAACAGCCTTACAAAAACATTTAATTGGGATCTCATTATTATATCATATGTATTCAATTGTATTACATTGAAAAAACCATCAAATAACTATTTGCAGAATACATCGTTGAGAGAAACATTTTAGCAAAAAATGACAGTAAACCTTGTATTGTGCAATATACAGTACATTGTGCAATTAGTAGCCATATAGGTTAGCATTTAATTGGACAAAAAATAAGTTGCACAGCATACAGTATAGATTTGTTATAGCTTTGCATTATGATTCCAGGCAGGTTCTCTGTATATTGTACACTATAAATGAATCCAATAATCATTTATTATCATTGTTTCTGTATACAAACTTTCAAACTTTGTCAGGAACTTGGTTTGCAAGGACAGGGTGAACGTTGTTGATTCAAATGCAATTTAATGAGAGAACTTTTGTTCTGAAAAAGCTATGGTGAGTTGTGATCTGCAAAAATGATGATATTAAACCCACATTTGAGATGTTTGCACCTCTGCAGTTTTTGAACTAACTAACTAATGTAAAAGCTAATTTATTCTGAGGATAACATGGCGTTAATTATTGTGCTAGGTATCGTGTGCCTATAGTTTAAAATCCTCCAATGGCAGTTTTTCTTTCCACAACAACCAGCTCAGTAATTGACATGTTAGTCTGTGTTTTTTTCTTCAGGTTTTGATGTTCATCTGTTGATATTATGTCACAGAGGCAGGCTGACAATCTAAATCTCTCTGCTTTTTTTCCCCCTCACAGCTTCCCTACTCCTTATCTTATATTTACATCCTTGTAATCGGGATTATTAAAAAAAAAATTACAAGAGGCTTATCTGACTATTATCAATGGTTAATGTGACAGCTGGGGTTCTCAGCCCCTTTCTGATGGGTTCCTGTTGTTGGAAAAGAAAACTGGTTTCTCTGCCCTGTCCCGTCGCACCACCCTCATCTCTGTGGGCGTCCTAAAACAAGTTTCCCCTCTGTAGAAGTACTGCCCCTTTTCATACAAAACCCTTTCTGTGTTTTATATTGAGAAGGTGATGACGGGACAGAAGGTTAAGACCTCTCTTCCCTGCAAGGCCTGTGATGACTCACTCTGGGTTCACATTTACCTTTTTGAAGTGTGGGTCACTCTATTCCAAAGTGAAAGAAACCCAATTTGTTGTTATGTTTGTTTCTCCTTGATCCAGAATTCGCTGCATTTATTTTTGGCAAAGTATAAATTCAAATACTGCTTTTAAAAAAAAAAAAAAAGAAAAGTATGATGGCACACCAACTGTATCATCAAATGGCACAGTGTTTTTCATCTGCTCTATCTTTTTTCTATTCTTTAGTGTAGAATACCTCTGGTTGAGCTGAGAGTGAGTACAGGAGGACTAAAAGTACCAATTTCCGACTACACTGGGGAGCTCTGCAGCTTCACATATAGCTTATCTAAATAAAAAAAATACTAAGCTATAGATTTAAAAATAAATACATAACTAAATCCTTATGGTGTCATTGGCAGGTCTTCTTGCAAAACACTTGAAATTAAATCTGGAGGTGGTTGTAACGTGTGTATACCTTTCATGTAAATAAGCAAGGAGATTGTGATTGGGCATGTCTTTTTTTTTGTTTGTGTTTTTTTTGTGACAAAAAAGCACAAAAGCAAGAATGGTTGCTGATAAAAGATTGGTTTGCTATTCAGATGTCTTCCTTGTTGTCAGAGAGCCCTTATCATTCTGTTACATCACTGGTTTTGAAGGTCCCCATGTGTTGTGTCTTTGTTTCAGCAGGTCTGGATGAAAAAGTGTTACATTTCTCAATTAAAGAAAGATGTTGTGGGTGATGTGTCTTATCTTACAGAGAGATAAGAGGAAAGTGCCTCTTGTTTTTCTCCACACCTCCAGAGTGTCAGATAGGGGATGGATTGAAGGGAGCAAGCAGGGAGTGTTTGTGTCTCTGTTTGTCCACACACCACGTTACAGAAAAATTCCCACCAAAAAAAGAGTTCCCAGTACTTCGGTTTGTTTTAGGCTGACAAACCTGGCACTTATTAACTAATTGAAACAATACAAAAAAAATAATTATTTGTTGGGGTAGATTTGTTGGCATTGAAATAATAATTCAGTTGTAGGAATTGCCAGCAGCTTTTGAAATCCTAATACAAATCTCCCTCATTATTTTGCTAACATGTTTATTTTTCTTATTCTGTTAGATGATCATCTCATTCTAATTTCTTTGAAACATAGCTCCACTTTATTCACATTTTTGTGCTAGTATAATACTTTTGCATATTGCCATGGTTTTGTCCCCACCTTTTATATGTATATACTTACCTACTAACCAGTGGCTGATACAGATACCCCACCCCACCCCACCCCACCTGTAGCTGAGATAATCTCTGAACAATAAAAATGAATAGGAGCCATAGAGATGGGTTAGTGACTTCACAGTCAATCCATGACTTGCTACAAACCAGAGTTTTTCTCTGTGTGACACAGAATGAATCAGATGATTTCCTTTAAATTGTGTCTTGTGATGACTGCTGTATTTGACAGTTTCATTGCTGAGCACAATGGGTTGTTTCCAACCTTTTAAATCCTTTTGTCGGGTGTAAGAAATGTACTGTAGTGCCCTGTGCTACAGGGGCACCATAAAGTGTTCCACACAGCTCCTGGTTAAAGTTTTCAATTCACTGTGCTTGATTGACCAAGCAGGTTAACTAGTTATATGCAATACCAACAACAAAAGAAAAAGTAAATGGTAATGTTCAAGTAGCACTCCATTCTACAACAGTTTGTGAGGAATGATGGTTTATTAATACTGTACTAGTGCCACTGTGAAGTCAATAGTTCCTTACATGTTTCGCAATAAAAAAGAAATATAATTACTGGTGTTTATCCAGTCATGACCTAATGCCTGCCATGACTGTTTACAATAAACTGAGGCATAGCTGGTGAGGTCTGGCAAAGCAAACAAAGCCGGTGGTTGATAAACTCCACTCCCTGCACTATTGCTCAGAGTTTAATAGGCAGCCGTGTGTAACCACCAGACATTGGAAAAGCACAATTTATATACCAAATATACCAAAAAAGGGCAGGAATATTAACATTGTGGAAAAAACTATGTACTGTATGTCCTTAAAACTTCTCTATATCAATAAGGAAAGCACAAAATGAATTGAGAACATACGAACACAGGAAAAGTTACAAACGAGAGGAAGCCATTCATTCCTCTGTCTGATTGCTAGAAGATGACTGATAACAGAAGTTTGTCTTGTGAGTTACTAAATTTTCCCACTGAATCAGCAGCAGCAGCAATGTGGTTTGGTGGTAATCCGTTCCATATACTCACTGCTTGTCTGTCGTAAACCAGTCTTCACTGGTCCTGGTTCCTGTGCAGTTCAAATATTCACTAAGGTTAACTTTGTCAGTTATGTTGAAAGTCTTTTTTTTTTTTAAAAAGTCTAAACCCTTTATTTATCTAGGTTGTCTAGTCTAAACCCTTTTTATCAGTTCAGTTAAGACTCGTATCTAGTTTGTTATACTTTTCTTTCTAAAATATATTAACTTAAAAAAAAAATCACAATGCTTGTCACTGCCCCCAGCAAAACAGCTGTGACTAACAGAGGCTACAATCTTTGAAAAGGACAGAACCTGTAGCTGTCTTAACAAGCTGCTTTGTAGAACTGACTTTGGCAGGCAACAAGGAGCTAGATTGAGTTCATTAGAAATTTCATCCCCAAAGCTTTTGTTTTTACTTTTAGATTATATTATCCTTTAATACCATTTTATATCATACATAAGTCTCCTTTATAGGAATATCTTCAATTTGCCACTATTATCTATATAGAACATGTTCTACATACCTATCTATGAAAAAGCATACTGTTAAACATTTACTTTCTGCCTCCAGCTCAATGCACACAATTGTTAATTCAGCCCCTCTTTGTCCTTGGCGATAAAGTCCTGTACTGTGTGTGTTCTCACTAGACTGGTAACTTTTACCAAAACTTCAATTAGGAATAAAAACCCCACCCCACCCTTACCCTGTGGCAACTCTGTACAAGATCAAATCCCCCATTCTTTACTCCAAATACAGTTACATAAAAGATACTATTCTCATTACATGTCCACTGTGTTTACTCTGCACAAGCTATTCAATGGCCTTTTCATCTCAACTAGGTTGTATCAAATAAAACATCAAAGATCCCTTTTCCATTCCATTTTAATATTATGGTAAAAAGCAAACTGCGCACACAAAAAAACTAAAGAGACTCTTTCATTAGGCATTAATCCTCCTTTCAATTATATTAATACCAGGGTTATAACATGTGCTCTTTGAAAGTGCTATTAACTTTTCACGGCACAGTTCAGAGAATGGAATATAACCTTGCATCTTTACAAAATAGGTGAAGGAAGATGGAACTTATGACAGTTTCCTTTTCTTAGCTTGAGTCAGATGCCTCAAGTCATTTGTTTTTTTTTATTTATTTATTAGAGATCTTTATAGCCCAAGTAGCTCCCTGCGATTTGTATCAGTACTTTGAATCAGGACCCCAGCTGCTATGAAGACCTTTTCAGCACCATCCTCCTGATTTGAGGGCAATTCCAAGATCTAAATATTTTATCTTACTCAGGGTAAGTCATTCAACCGCATAGCAAACCAAATGTGGTTTAACCATTTCAGTCTGGATAGATTGAGTAAGGCCATTCTAAAACATTGGTTTGCTGTAATCTGCCCTACCTAATATTGAATTCCCATGACCTAAAGAATGTTTCATGCATTCTGGATTTCTCTTCATATTTCTTTTGCAATCAAAGAAATAACTTGTACAGAGTTTCTCCTAGTACCTACATTTTTGTACCAGAAAACTGTCTCATCTTTGCTGAGCATTAAAACATATTTTTAAATAGAATATATTGGTAGACCCTGATATTAACAAATATATAATAAATAATTTGTATAGGGCATTGTCTAAGATACAAGATGAGTTTTACCTATTTGCAGTTAGCTGCTCAGACCTCTTGTGGAGTGTACATCAGTGTTTATTGTACTGCACCCTATATGATATTCTAGATATTGCAATTATAGCAAACCAACAATATAAGGAAGGCCCATGGGTTAACTATGTACAGGAATACACAGATCACAAGCCATATTTCCACAAATGCAATACATCGATTTTCTCCAGTAGAACCTTGATTGGGGGTTAAACAGGTGTTATAAAACTGACAGAATGCCCCCATGTCTCTTCAATTAAAGTTCGGCACTAATATTCATTGTTGGATTTCCGCCTCATAATAGATTCATTTCCACCATTGGATTGCAGGATTTATACATTTACATCTACATTTAATATACAGTACTTTACTTCACAAACTGATATCGGAGTAATGCAAATGTATATTAATAAGGCATTGTGATGCCACGTGTCTGCAAAATAGAAATTATCTTTTCGGTTTCCTTTTTTGTGTGCAATATCAGGTTTATGCATGGGGCCACATCATTTATAATCTGTGAAATGTTTGCTTCAAGCACTTTGCTGGAACTGTTCTTTGGGTTTTGTTTCTTTAAATCCACAGAAAAGATCTTCAGAGAAACATAAATTCATAGCTATGAAAAAAGTCCAGGAGTTATTTTCTGATTGTGTGAACTTTTGCATTGAACTTGTGTATTTACTGGACAGAATGTATGTTTTGTCCGCCACATTAATGGAGAATACCTCAGGATGTCACACAGAAGAGGCAGAAAGGCAGTGAACTCAAAAAAATCTATCAGTGCAGCATATGATGTAATATTACTCCCTAAGTCTTGAATTATGACCAACAGCTAATTTAATCCACTACATTTTGCTTTTGTCAGAAGAGAGAAACCTGTATTCAGCTTCATTCATATTTATGCATTTCTATATGTGTTCTTCCCATGGATTGCCATAATGGAGTTCTCCAAAGAGCTTTGCCTCTATGACTCCTGAAATGAAGGTCTGGAATGAGACAGATGTTACCATCCTCTGTCAGTACCCATCAATACACGCTCAGGAATCAATTAGACTGCATAATCAGCTGCTAAACCCAATGGGAATGAGGGCAGCATACTCACACGCTGCAATAACATTATCTACCAAATTAGAATATATATTTTCTACAATTTCTAAATTGACACTGGGTGATATTGAAGTTGCCAATTTGCCAAGTTTAGACCCATGAGTTATTTAAAAAATACTTTTAAAAACGTGTGTTAGGCTTTAAATAAAATGTGGTAATCGCGTGATTGTTCTAGGCTGCTTTTAAAGATGCTAGTCTAGAATAAGTTCAATATAAAATGAAATACCTCAAACTATGTGGATAAAGACCAATGAAGGATGTTTATGAAAATACTGCTGCAAATGTACTTGCTCTTCTGGTCAAAGAGGACACATGATAAAAAACACACAAGGATGTCATCTACATATGCAAACGATCATGATCACCTGCTCATTATCTTATCCAGTCTGGCCAGTTGGTTTGTGAGGTTGGGAGGAAAAAAAAGAACCCCCCCCCCCATTTAGAAAATGGGTTGATCTCCAATACAAAACATCTCATTGGTGATTACAGTAGTCTGGCCATCAATTTATAGAAAACATTTTTTTAAATCATTTATCTTCATGACATACCAAATAAATGATTTGCATTATTTTAGTCTTTCTTTAAAATGAGTTTTTCAGTTTGTTTACAAAAAATTTATAAAATCAATCATTTAGACATTTCATTTCAATAATGAAGTGCAGTTACAGTTGTAATTGATTTACGGTATGCTTTTAGTAAAAAAAAATATCTATCTATCTATCTATCTATCTATCTATCTATCTATCTATCTATATATATATATATATATATATATATATATATACTGTGTGTGTATGTATGTATATATATATATATATATATATATATATATATATATATATATATATATATATATATATAATCCTAAACACCTGGTACCGCTTGTGAGAAACATAAGTTAAACTGTAGGAGAATCTAGATTTTTCCAGTAATTCCTATATTGTGAATTTGTACCCTTCCAATAATTTGCTAACAATATTCCATTTCATTCTTTATCCTGCAATTACTAAAGGGATTGGGATTTTGGCAGGGAAACAGCTTTGCCCTCGGGACCTGCACTGCAATGTGATGGGCAGCTGAGATGTTTTGAAAGCATAATAAACCAATGTGACACATGCATATAAACTTAGTAACGGGATCCCCTGTCATATCATCTGACAGTACCACCTATGTTTCTGAAGAAGACAGGGTTTGCAGTCAGAGTACCTATAACACAGCAGTAGCAGGTTACTGCGATGTACTGATCTTTTATTGCAGGATTGCGGCATTATGCTGCAGTTAATAACAGCACAGTCATAAAGTACTGCGGTGTTGAAATGCCCGCGATGATATATTGCTGTAAGACACGATTAAGGGTTATCTTTTAGAAACACAAACGCAACACAGCACCATATTCCATGAGCTGTGTGCATCTTCTCACAGTCAAGCACATGCACTAATAATAAACAATAATGGTTGCTCGTGTAACCACAAGTAGTTCTTTTGGTTTCTAATGAGTTACCACTGTAGCTCCTCTATTCCAAACGAAGAAAGTATTTCACAACAACAAAAAAGGAAAAAAACAGGTAAACTGTCTCCATTCAGCAGCTGAAACATACAGACAGCTAAACTGACATTGTGTTAAAAGTGTGGTGAGGGTTTAAAGATACCAGGCCTGTCAACTCTCCCTTATTTGCTGGGACTCTCCTGTTTTTTGGACACGTCTCCCCGACAACTCCCTGGACATATTTACTCCGGTATTTTGCTCTACTGTTAACCCCTTTGTCAGCAAACCTTTAATTTCTGAAAAAGGCATGTTACAGCAATCCCTGTCTCTACCTGATTTTACTGGTGCGACATAGGAGCAAGGATGATGATGTGTGTGGTAAGCACAAGATATCACAAGAACACCAAAAGCCAGTGGCGCTCAGAAAACCATGGATTCCATAACAACTTGTGTTGCCAAAGGAAAAAGAGTGATGAAGAATGTTACATATGCAGAGACCTTTGCATGTTGTGAGTATTCTGCAGGAAAGTCTAAAAGGCACACACATAGTGAAAGATAAGCGTTTCTATTACAATTTCAGCATCAACATTTTGCTTTTTTTTCGTTATAAAGTAGGTGATATAGCTCATCTTTTAGGTTTGTGTGATTTGAAAGTAACAACGCCAACTGTGTATGCTTTACTGCCAAATCAGCCACCTACAACTACAGTACAATAAGAACCACAGGGGCCAAGAGGGATTTTGATTGTGAAGCATGTCATGGTTGTTTTTCTGTTTTATATGTTTCCTTTTTAAAGGCATTCTGAGGGAAGTAATAAAGTGGAATATGTTAATACTTTTGTCTTATGTACCAGTAGTATTCATTTCAATTTAGGCCACTAAGATTTCAGTTTACAAAAGCTCCCTTATTTTGAAAACTCAATGTTGACAGGTATGAAGATACAGTGAATCTTGTATCTTCAGTAGCCACATAGCTGCCCATTTTAAAAGCGACCCTCCCTTGCCTCCCATTTCCTCCTGTGGCTGATAGCGGGACTTTAAAAAAAAAATGTAAAGTGCACTCTTGCTCAAAAGGTTATTGTGACGTGGGAATTTCTGCAATACAGTAGATCTAATGTTATTTAAATAAGAATTTATAGAACTCCTTTGGAAATGAAAAATCTCTATAGAGAATGTACAGAATTTCTACATGAGCTCAGTGGATTTTCTATAGAAAACATATGAACACCTTAGATTTATTTTTAAATTCAATTAAATCCCTATGGAATTAACACAATTGTATAGATTTTCTATAGAATTCCATTGATACAAACCTAAGCATTGTGACATTGTACATACTGCATATATTAATTCATATTAGATATATAAATATGATTGCTGGTGTTGGGGGAGTTATTCTATTAGATGTCCACAAGATTTTTTTTTTTTTTTTTTTTAAAAGAACAAACGATCTTAATCGCGACAGGATTAACAAAACCATATTAGATTCCTTGTGTACTGTTCAATTATAAAAAGAGCTGGGCGATTTCTAATCCATTCCTTCGTCACTACGGCAAAATTATAATTGTTTTATTCAACTTCATTCAACTCCTATTTGGCCAGTGACAGCAGTCAGTTTTGTACTAGCCTACTGTATACTACAAAATCCAACGATAATCCCCTTACACAGATGAGAGACAGATGAGAGACAGCAATCTGCAAACTATTACGTGCTCTCGTGTACTGGAGCTGATGTTTTTATGGCTGCAATTGTTTTGCTGCTTGGTGTGGGTGCGTGTGCGTGTGTTGGTTTCTTCCTCTCCGGAGGGATTCTTTCATTCTTTCTTCCTGTCTAGTTCCCCTGCTTCCCAGGCAGCTCTCCTTGCTGCAAGCTGCCCCCTGACGGCTCGAAGCAACATAGCATTGGAGATGTTCGCACTGTGAGAAATGTACAGACTGGTTGTAATTATACAGTATTGCGATTGATTAATGTGGAGATGCAAACAATATGATGGCAATAAATTGTTAGTTAAACCATCATTTTAACTTTTCCATAGGCTTTACTTAGAAAGTGAGATGGATTTAAAAAAAAAAAAAATAATAGTAATACATGAGTTTTTTTTTTCAATAGGGCACAAGATCATAGCTTTTGTGGCGAGCAGTTTCTCGTGACTTCAGCAGAACTCCGGGAAAATGAGAAGTAAGATCAGTGAAGATTCATGTCTCATGATGATTTATCAGGATGTTCAGTATTCACATGACACTGTGTATTATTATTATTATTATTATTATTATTATTATTATTATTATTATTATTATTATTAAAACGAAAAGCTGTGTTTTGTAAGTACCTGTATGCTGTTGTATTCCCCACCCTACACCTGTTTCACTCTTAACAAAGTCTCTTCTTGGCAAAAATCACTACTTAATCCCTTTATTTGGTCTGTAACTACCTTGACAGAAGTGATTTTAATGTGGTTTAATTGAATTTGTAAAATAATCTTTCCAACATTTTGTTTTTTTACTCAGACAACAACTATTGTGAATGATGTCATTATTTAAGATCAAGTTTTCTAATCGTGTGCTATCTCAAAATAAATAAATAAATAAATAAATAACATCAGGCTTTTGAATTGTTAACATAACCTGTTGATTCAATAAAGTCAATACTGAGGCTTAATTGTAAAGATCCCATTTACAAACAAGCATGATTAATGTATTATTATTATATAATGTCTACCAAAATATCCCTTGTGGTAAGAAATGTAATTGATTTAGTACATCTACAGCAGTAGATTAGTCAGGTATGAATTGTGTTATGAAGAAGGTTTACATTTAATAAAATAGCTATTAAAATCATGAGTAATAATAATAATAATAATATATTTATTTATTTTAAGATTTTTGTTCAATACCATTTTTTCCCCCCTGTGGCAACAGCTCAGTGTTTTAATAATGTATTAATGGTGTAATTTGCTCCATGTCCCTTTTTAGCTATTTTCCTAAACATCAAAGTGAGAGTTGGTTAGATTAGGGGATTTGAGTAGAATTGCTATAATGCTTAAGGGTCTTAAATTCAGAGGATAAAATAACTTCACAGAGTGCTCAGCGTAAAAGGAAAAGATAGCTAGAGTTTATTTTTCTAGAAAAGGAATAACCATCCATTACCAAACTGGAAAAGTGAATTAGAATGTCGGCTGTATTCTTAGAGCTAACATACTAATTTACTGTTTTAGTTTGGTGAGGGTACACTTCTGATGAGACCAAACGCAATTACAGGGTTCAGGTTTTAACTCGTGCACTTTTATGTTTTGAATTACATATTAAACCAGTAATAAAAGCACATTATGGTCTATGCACTGCCCTGCAAAAAAAAAAAAAAAAAGGCTCCCGTCATCATCACTAGTTAGTAAGATGGGCCATCTGCTGAAGCGACAACGGCTTGGAGACGCCTAGGTGTGGAGTCTACAAAATGTTGGAAGGTCTTCTGAAGAACAGAGTCAGGGACTATTCATCTTCCAAAGCCTTAAATAGAGACAGCAGAGATTGCTGGGTTGGAGTGCTCGCATTCATTGAAGTCAATGCCAATAAAGGGATTGAAATTGACTCATTGGGCAGTCAGGTCTTCTTTATGTGGTATAATTTTTACCCTGATTTCATAGCCTAGCAGCTCTGCAATAAAAGCATACATATTTCCAACGTGATCCGACACTTTCCTGCAATTGGGATGTCCGATAGGATAATTTGCCTATCCATTATTACTGATCAGACCCTGTTCTTGGCCTGTGCAGTCAATTGATTCGTCCATTTCTGTAACTGACTGCAGAAAAACACCATATATGAATTAATAGTTTATAGTTTACCTTTATAATACCTAATACCTTTCCAATCAGCAGATTGCCTTCAACTTGATGTCTAATTGATGGAGAGCTAGATTGATTCTGACAGGACAAGTTGGTTTCAGTGTCTTCACTTGATAAATATAGCCCAGGAATTCAACTGATTTGATTTTAGGTTTCTGTATTCTCGTTCCTCAGTGGGTTTGGTATGTGTTTATGGCCACATGATGTTAGGTTAGTGCTTCTTGCTGGTTTGAAGCTGCTGGCTTTGATGTGTGATGTGTGATGTGTGGCAGAATTTTAAAAAAATGTGGCGTTCAACCCTACTTTTTTTTATAGAGTTCAATTTTAGACTGTTTGGTCTGCTTTCGACTTTTCTGATTTGATGTGTGTTTCACAGAGATTAAAAAACTATCCATATATCCCCCACTCTATCCCAATTATATCAAAACCTACTTGTGTTACAAAAACTACTTGCTGAAAACGGTCAACCCCAATGCTGAACATTGCAGAGTTCTCCCCTAAAGCTGTATCACCTTCCCAAAGCCACACTGCTTCATAAAGAATGTCAAAGTTGGCATCTCTGTAATTTAAAAGTCCAAAAGAAAAGCCACATTTGCAGTAGCTCATTACACTCCTTCTAAAAATTCTGCCATGAAGCTCTATCAAGTGCACATGGGTTGGTTGTGAGGATTCAGATTTCTTGGGTTTGTGATTAGGCATATTTTAGGCAAACAGGTTACAGTACTAGACTCAGGACGTACCCCATACAATGGGTTTATTCACATAGACAAAGGAAATTAGATTTTTCCCTGCAAGTGTTGAATGATCACCAGAGCTCATGATCTTATTTTGACTTTTCTGACCTCGCCAAACAGAAATGAAGATGTATTGACACGTTCAACACTGACATTCCCGGGTGACTGCACAACAGTTTTAGGATTGCTGTGTCTTGTTAATTGATATGAGTTACAATGGTGAGATGGGTCCCACTGGACTTTCCTGACTTTATTGTCATTTTACATTGTCTTTTTGAACTGAGCTAACCTCTTTTGTACCAGAGGTTTCCTTCAGATTGTGTTTCTTGTTGGTGTGGTGTGGTGTTTGTGTCACTCAATGTGGGTTGAAATCCAGGCAAACACCCTCTGCCAAGAGTTAAATTCCTACTGCCAGCCTCTGTTCAAAAGGCTCTGGCTCATGCCCGTTGTGTTGTGTAATGTTATCTGACTCTTGTTTAGATTCTATAACCCGTTGTAAAGGTTTGATTTCACAAAACCAGTCATGGCTTGCTGTTTTGATCTGTCCTTTGTTGTTCAAAAAGTATCTATGTTTTTATTTGTGTGTGGGCTAGGATTTTCAATGGATATTTTGCCTTTGTGACTTGGTGTTTTTCTTAGTTAAAGCTCATCGACTCTGTAGCCTGTCATATACAGTTATATTGTTATACAGTTGGAGGTTCTCTTGAAGTTCAGTTAAAAAACTGAAAGTAGTAGTGGTGGTTGTATAGTAGTGTTTTTATTATTGTCTTTCACAGTTTTTACTTATCTAGAACTACTGTTTATTGTTATCTAGAAATACAGTAGGTTACCTGTGGTTCCCTATCAGCCTTGCTGGTTTGATGTGTATTTGATGTATGTGTATTTGATGTGTGTGTATTCTCATTTCCAACTTCAAAAAAAGAAAGCGGCAGCGCCTCTTTAATCAGAGACAAGGGGAGGCGGTACAAGGCGCTGAGTGTAATCCGATAGCAGCAATGCCTTAATGCTATTACAGCCACATGCTTGCTGCAGAGCGACTCAGAACTCAGAAACAGATAGCAGGAGCAGGAGGCAGCCAAGGCAAAAAGCGATCGAGAGAAAACTAGACATCTCTTTAAAAACTAACCAAGGCAATACCATTCCCAAACTCGATCACCTCGACAACAACAAAAACAAAACATTGCATCTCCCAATAAGACTAATACAGTATAGTATATCTGGTGACGTTAAACCGTTCTGAAGATTTTAATAACTGATGGAATGAATCGACTGAATAACCAAATCCCGCTGTCTACCGGTGTTTGTCAAAAAATATAACCGCATGTACAAATATTTATTTTCAGATAGAGGGACTTTCTATTAGCTCTAAAGACGTCGTTTTTTTTGACTGTGAATCATAAAGGAAGTGTCAGAAGAAGGGGACAAAATCAAATTTCTGAAGAGAAAGCCACAGACGCAGTGGTGGAAAGAAGCCAGTCCATGTAAACCGAGTGAAAAGAATTACAGTTAATTGAAAAGGGCGCAGGAGTTTACCCCAAGATGGATATAATAATACCTTTAATTGGAATTGTACTTCTCTGCTTTTTAACTCCAGCAGTCTCTGGACAAGAAGGTAATGTAGACATAAATCTGATTACTTGTATGTGGGTGTAGTTAGATAGTTCTGTTAAAAGTGTTTTTTTCTTCTTATTTATTATTATTCTTATGTTATGACAGCTTGAGCGCCTGTTTGTACAATAGTAACGCAGAACAGAGCTCTGTGTCTTATAACATCTGTTACAAATCAAGGGTTTATAAATACATACACAAAAACGTGAGAATATACTTTCAGATTTCTATTGTGCGCTAAAACAAAATCTCATCTTATTTTTTTTTTTAGAGTTAATTTATTTATTTGCATTTAATTACGATTGCTTTACAAGCAACAAAACATTATAAACCCCAGCTAATAATACAAAACATAAGACTAAGAAAACACAGCGCCTTGACTAGCCTAATTGTGCGTGAGTCAGGAAGTGCCGAAATCTGCAGAAATTGTTTTTTCTTGTGGGAACCGCACAATTTCAACCCATACTTCAAAGTTCAATATTATTAAGTTAATTAAGTATAAAGTAAGATGAGTCGCCTATTTATTATTAGAAAACAAAATCCCCGGGGGTGGGGGGGTAGTTTAGAAATGCATTTATAAACTTGCATTAAAACCTTGACAGGTTGCCAAAACGCAGCATTTTATGAAGATTACCAGTCTATTCGGATTATGTTGTTTTTCAAGGAAAACATTGCAAAAGTAACTGTAACGAGTTTATGTATAAATGACTAGTATCAAGAAAGAAACACTTAATTTGAGAAATGGGGGGGGGTTTCCTAATTGTGTGTGTGTGTGTGTGTGTGTGTGTGTGTGCGTGTGTGTGTGTGATTTCGTGTGAATCATTCACTTCTGCTTACTGTATTAGTATACATTATTATATTTCGTTGTTGTTAATCAGATTCTGTCTTTTTAGGTTACATTACTTGAATAGACAACGCGACACTATTGAGCTGTGCATTTATCCTCGGCAGGATTACATTATAAATCAAACGTGCGTTATTATACCGGAGAACAGATGCTCAAATATGGATTAATACCTCAAGTTAATGATTCATTTTAATTAACTAAGAAACATTCCCATGATTCAGCCTGCCCTTTTAAATAACACATTAATCAGTTTAATCCATTAGCAAAAGTTCCCTTTCTAGTACCGGCAACTTTATTATTATTATTTTAGCAGCAGTTATGAAAAAAATGCTATAGAATTGGAGGGAAGGCCATAGAAAATGAAGAGCTAAAAATCGTGTGTCCTGTAGTTGATGACTCGTTTATAGAGATGGTTTATTGCGGGGTCATATAATGACTTGATGAAACTTGAGTTTCCCTCTGAACCGTTAAGCTTTTTATTGTAGGCTACCTCCCCAATTTATTTGTATGTTCAACTGCTTTGTACTGAGATAGGGCTGTAATTCGAAGTAGATAGCACCATTATTTAGAATCTACATTTGATTTCAAAAGAAAAATGACGGAATAGTAGCCTAGCAACAGTTTATTGCACACTACATACATGAAACATAGGGTGCAATGCTATGTAAATTCCAATAAATTGGCGACAGTAGGCTTGGTTTTGTGTTTATTTATTTATTTATTTCAAAGGATGTGATTGTCAGTTAATGTAGCTAAACAAAATACATTAAGTGACATACGGAAAATTGATCTTGCTGATGATTACACTACAGGTTGCTGTACAACGCAAGTAATTCCTGTTTCGTTATGTGGGCTACTTTTATCTCGTTAACCAAGTTTCACGCGATCATTCCAAAACCATGTTATCTTTGTCCGACTCCTGAACATTATTATTATTATTATTATTATTATTATGATGATGATGATGATGATGATGATGATGATGTATTTATTTGGCAGACGCATTTGGGGCAACTTATGAGTGTTACAGAGCAGTAGGCCTACATGGTTACAATTCAAATAAATAATAATAATAATAATAATTGTTGTTGTTGTTGTTGGATATCAAGAGGGCACCCTGTATTAGAATAGAACAGAGAATACTCAGTCAACACTGTCTATTAAAATCCAACGATACCGTTAATAAGCTTACTGTGTGTTTCGACTTTTGGAAGAAGAGAAGCTCAAGCAAACCTTTAAGAAACACACAGGCCGCTTCAAAACAACCTTTCGTCCGCCGAGTGTTGGATTTTTTGTTATCTTATAATATTAACAGCCTCATCATTTTTCGGCAGAACCAAATGTTATTAAAAGTATTTAAAAGCTAGGGCAGCACTTAGTAGGAGACTGAGGATATGTTTTTTTCTTGACACAGCAAATTCTATTCTGCTCAAGATGTGTGGATCAATATATGATAAGATTTTAAGACACAGTTTAACTTGTTGTAGGTCTATTCAATACCTAGACATTGGGCATTACAGACACGTTACCGTAAGTTGTAACGGTTGCATTACTGTAACAACTAACAACTCATGATTGGAGAAAAGAATGTGGAATGTTCTGGCCGATGCTGGAGAGCCAGTGCAGGCTGTTTGCTATTAGGCAATAGCCTAGCTGACTGACTGTGGTTGGAAAACAAGAAGACTGACTCCGTCTGTTCGGGGGGTGTTTGGGCCGTGCAAAGTGCTGACATTCTCGAGTACGGAAAAGGAGCCTACGGCACAAACACTGCCATCCACTTGTTGAAATTATATATTCTGCAATCCTTCAATATGGACCATGAAAGAGATTTGTTTTCAATTAGAGTCCAATTAAGTTTGCATCGATTGATTTAGATGAAACATGTTTTTTCTTTTTTCTTTTTTTTTAAACCAAAATTCTCCAGGTGCCTAACAAATTGGTCACCGTGAAGTTGAGAACGTTGTTTTGAAAGTAACAAGATGTAGGCTGTGCTTGTGTCGATATTTCTTTGATCAATTAATAAATCAACTAATTCCATAATGAATTCATTATTTTTTATGGTTTCTGAATGAAAGGGTCATTATTTAAATAGTAATTTTCCACTACTGTGAATAGGAGAATGTAAGGTCACCCTAACATTTTGTATCGAGGTCTGTACTTTTCTACATATAAGGACAGTTTCAATGAGGGGGAGTTGTATTGTGAGGGAAGCTGAACTGATAACAATTGATTTTTTAATACCAATAACTTGATTAGTCCATTGAACTAAACTAAATGTTATTAAGCATACATTTCAGTTTAACCCCTTGAGTAATATAGTTCCAGCTCTAAACATTTAAGAGGATATAATACAGTTAGGATTGAGTGCACCTCTCAAAAAATGGTCCAAATGTTATCAATTCTTATACCAGGTAATACTTTTGTAGGTTTGATGTGTTGATTGCTATATTGATCCAGACAAAGCACAATGGCAGTTATCAATACAGTAAACAGGAATGTTGCAGACATGCAGGGTGTTGCTCAGTTATACCTTCCTGTACTTGCTATAGTCAATAGGAGAGAGCTCCACCTTTCCTGGACCTGGTAAAGTATGCAGGTTTTACATTATATGTCAATTCAATGCACATGATATAGTAAGTTCAATTACAGGGTTTGCTAATCAGTTCTGACAATTACATATGTTCAGATAGACCCAACTATATCTACCCGTTTTGTCTGGTTAATAGTATTGATTAGCATTGAAACTGGCTGTGCACTAAAGTGAACAATAAAACCACCCACTATTGTGCTTCAGTGTGACAAGACCACCTGTGCCTCATGTTAAGGAACCATTCTATATTATAAGCTGTGGATGTTGTACAATCCATGCCCCATAGGTCTTTTGTACTGTTTGTTTTTTTAATTATGTGCTGGTTTTGATTCACATAAGCCAAGTTTAACACAGGTTCACATTACTATCCAGTATACCTTATTGTGGCTTTGAATTGGTTACCCTAGTCCTAGTTTGTACAATTACCAATCCACTAGAATTCCATCTGTTAGTAATACAGGTCTTTGTGTTGTTTACAAAACCCATTTGTATCCCATCACAGCAGCAGTTTGAATGGCTTCTTTAATAATGAATGTACTTTTTCAGCTATGGCCACCAAATTCTTCTTCTTCTTCTTCTTCTTCTTCTTCTTCTTCTTCTTCTTCTTCTTCTTCTTCTTCTTCTTCTTCTTATTATTATTTTAAGAATAACACCATCTCACGGCACGCTGGTTTCCCAGCCCGCTGACTGTCACTTTGCCCCGCAGTCTTGTTTGAAATATCATTTCATCAAACCCACCCTTACAAACAGTTTGGTCTGCCTGCAATAAAACTTTTTGTTTGATTTAAAAGAATGCGTGACGTTGACGGCCTGCCATGCAGAAAGTCAAGTTTCACTAACATGCACCTCAGTGATGAGTTTCAGATGTTTGTGCTTTATGGCCAGCAAGGCTTGGATCTTTTGCTGTGAATATTTCATGTTCTACCTTCCTCTGCAAAGTAAATGTGCCAGATATTTGGGATCAAACTAAAGAAGCTGGTCTAGCATGAAGGAAAGGATAAACCACCCAGAGCTCTGAGATTTTATTTACAGCCTGAACTACAGGATAAGCAAACAACAGTATTCTGGATGTACAGAACTCAGTTTTTTGCTGCAGATACCTCTTCACTATCTTGATATCTAAAGCTGAGGGAAAAAGAAGTCGACTTTGTGGCTTGGAATTTGGTTGCAGGAGGCTAGGTTTCAGGTCACTGCATGGCACACAAGGGGAGACTTGGGGTTTGATGCAGCAAAGTTGCCTCAAACGTCTCCCGGAGTCCTGGTACCAGGTTTCAATCCACTGTTCCTGAAAAAAGCTTTTTGAACACAGCCCTCTCCAGTCTTTTGACATACAGTTCAAAAACGAAAGATTACCTATATCTCTTGCTTTCATGAGATACCCTCTATCTGAATAAACAGGCTACATGTTATATAAGAAAAAAAGGTCATACATTTGCATCTGACAGTATAAACAAGCAGTTGTTTCATCTGTGTAGGCAGGATAAGAAAGAGATGATAATATGTCGTCAGAAAGAAATTGAATAAAGCTGAAGAACAAATACAGTTTTATTTAATAAATAAATAAATCAATAGAAATGGTATTTGCCATTCGTTCCAACATGGATATGGGATATGAACATTGGGTTATGAATATTTCTTCATATATACTTCAAAATAGCATAGGCTAAGTTCTGTGTAATTTGTATTGAGAGAGAGTAATAGAATACCATATGGCAGTCGTTGCGATATGAAATGTACACCACAAGTCAGTAAAACATAATCATTCATGAAGCTGTAGCTGAGTTATAGGATCCTTTTCCCTTCAAAAGGGACCCGACTGCCGTCTAGCATGTATCACATGCAAGTCGGGACGTCTTAATTAGGTTTAATTTTAAAACCAGCAGTCAAAGGACTCAAAAAGACTATGGTGGTTTTCTGAAGCTGTTACACCTCCATGTCTAGATTTAACCAAGGAGCTGTGACTTACACAGGTCCATGAAATAGCAGTTGCAGAGAGTGTGGACCTGCACTTACCTGCTTTGCTAACAGCAGTTCTTTTAAAGTAACATTGAACAAACTGAAGAAAAACTGGAAAAAAATTGACATGAAAAAAATCAAACCATTAAATATATTAAATAACACTGCCTTGTCTGTAAACCTTTATTTAAAATATAATTGGATTCAAAATGTCACTCCATGCAGATCATTTCGGGGTTTTTTTCACAACAGACCACATATTGCCTATAATAACAGGTTCGCATTCTTTTATTTATTTTCTTCATTCCAAGTCATAAATTATATTTCTGTCCTGGAATGCATATAATAATGTTCCTGGTATTTAGATAAAATGTTTTTTCAGTGGAATTGACCAACTGGGTTCATTATAACCTATAATAGGAATGACTACTTCTGAGGGATGTAATTGTTTCCAAACCTCACTGTGGACTGGAGCCACAAACCCAGTGTTGTCAATTACAAAGTCTTGTCTTCAGTGCCTCTTCCAAGATACACCCTGTTTAGATCATAATGAAAAGGTATAAATGCATTGAAAAGAGAACAAAGCTGGCCTTTTTATTGGGGGGGGGGGGGGGGGGCTTTTTTGAGAAAGAGGGAAAAAAAATTGCAAGACTTCTATTTTTGTCTGCAAGGCCTCCAGTAACGAACCCTTTTGTTTCTAAATCTCCCTTTCACAGCGAATGAAAAGATATGAAATAGTAATTTAGGATTTGTCTTATAACATGCAGCCTGGAGATGGCTACCATGAGCTCTTGTAAGATGGGATCAGTAGCTGAACAAACCTTTCATACTTAGGAGAATTGCTGCATTGTGCCAGATATTACCTCCATACCGAATTGAAATGACCCTTGAACTCAAAATCCTTGGCAGCAGTGACCTGTGACCAAGTTTCTTCCAAATGCCCAATACATGGACAGAATGTGTTATTATTATAGCTATTTGCTTCAAAGACTCTTTCATAATTGAAACAGTGGCTGACAAAGAAACAACCCTTTCTGAATACAGTCAGCCCCTTCAAAATAGAAGCTATTTACAGTAGCATAACAAGGTAAAAGCCATGTTATGACCCTTGGTTTGTAGAGTCAAGGAAAGTCATATCCCTGGGTTTGTCTACCAATGGGGGTGGTGGAAAGTTCAGAAAACTTTAAACTTCATGCATAAATTAGGATACTGTACTTAAAGGGAGCTTTGACAGTTCTTAAAATTTTTATTTATTTATTTATTTTTTGCAGAAACTTCATGTGGCGGTCGTTTGAACGCAAAGGATGCTGGGTACATCACGTCTCCAGGATACCCGCACGAATACCCGCCTCACCAGCGCTGCGAGTGGGTCATTACTGCTCCCGAACCGACTCAAAAGATTGTCCTCAACTTTAACCCTCACTTTGAACTTGAAAAACTCGACTGCAGGTGAGCTCATTCAATTCTGTAGCACTTTAATACACTCTGTAGAATGAGATAGCAGTATAAAAAAGGCCAAATAGATGGATGTTTTATTTTAATGTTAAAAAATAAATAAATTGACTATATGATTAAATCCTGATAGGGCCAAAAGGTGCTGAAAACTGTCATTTTCCAATTAAATTGGCAAAGCTAGAGCTGCTCTGATAAGGAGAACGTATGCAATTAAACAGAAGTCAACTTTCCACCTGTGTTTTAATTACTGCAAAGACATATGCATCACTAGACCAATACTGTTAACTCTTCCTATAATAGAATTCTAGCAGTGTCAGGTTTTTTTTCATCCGGATTCTATAAATCAGCTTAAACAGAGGCCACAAAAATCACCAAGTTTTAAAAATATGAAGTAAGGCAAAAATAAAAGCAGATTATGGAAGACACGCCAAGGCAATTGAGTTTCCAGTGTGGTGTGCGCCCTCTAGTGGTTAATCAGAAAAAAAGGATCAATTCTTATAAATACTGTACTTCCTGTGCAGTGAACTGTTTTATGTGCCACAGAACTGCTGGGCTCATAGTAAGATAAATCCACTTTAAACAATTCAAGTATTTATTGTTTTTAACTTTAACTTGTTTTGTGCTGGGCCATATTGCTTCAGTGCACCATGTGGATAGAGCAGAAAAAAAAGTGTCCAGAGAATCATGCTGACATAGGCCATTGACTGATACATCTTTTGTATAGAAAATCAATTAGTGGACACACTACAAGTATAATCGCCTGTACTGTATTACATTGGCATGCCATGTCTCACTGCTGGTGCCCTTTACATTTCACCCAATGTGTGGACAGAGGTGTTTGCACAATCAGCTCCATCAAATTACTTTGGACAGGGAGACTTTTAGAACTGGGGTGGATTTCTATGATGTTTAGCTGGCAAACAGTTGAGTTACAGTAATTACCCTTATCAGTGCCAGGGTGAAAGGTTTTATTTGCTCTAGTCAAGAACATAAACTGTTACTATTGAACACAATGAGTGCTACACAGTACATTTTATACACATAAACCAACCCTAAATAAAAGCCTTTGTTCCCTTCTTTCTTCATGTCCTCCCTGCTAGGGACAGCGTACCTATGCTGTATCTTAATTGAGCACAACATTTTACCTGAAACCTCCATTGCTTGTGTGGCCGACAAAGTGTGAATAAACCATTCACTTTTAAAAAAAAGTCCCAAAAACTACTGTTTGTGTTTGTTGAGGGTAAATGTTTAACTTTGGTGAGTTTTCATTGAAAATCACCCAAATGTAAAAAAAAAAAAAAAAATAGCCATCAGTGCATGAAATAATTCTACTAAAGATGTCTGTGTAAACTACGCCATGGATTGACCTCAATTAGGGGGAGGGTAAGAAGCAGAAGATAGCGTCTTGTCACTCAAATGTCACTGTTTCATTCATACACTCTTGTGCCTGAAACGGCAGTAATGGCTATCATATCCCGCTGAGTGGAGGAACCTTTCGCTGATTTTAGCCTCAAGACATTGGACTAGACTGTTATCTTTGATGGACCCTGCTGTATACTTCCCCGCCAAAAATGTTCCCAAAGTGAGAGCGGGCCAAGCTCAGAGGCGTGTAATAGAGTGTCATCCTGAGTAACTGATTTCTGACAAAGAACAAATTCTTCTCTCTTTATTTGCTTCCTCCCTTCTCAGTGGAACGAGAGCTACCGGAGTGTGAAAGCTAGTGATGTAAACACTTCACGGTCGAGGTGTCGGGGCAAGGATAGAGCAATCATGCTGGCAGAGGCAGCAGCGACTGGGAAACCAAAGAGAAATTATTTGTACTGAGATAAAAAAAAAAAAAATCCATTAGGAAAAGAGAGAAAAAAACAAGGAGATGGGCTACAAAGACATCCTTTCTCACCAAAGAACACAGATAAGAGATAAGAGACACACCTGATTGACTAGCACAACCAACCCAGTGAAAAGCACAGGACATTGAACGCTTGTCCATGCCAAAACATTCCCCTGGGAAGTTACTGCTTGTTTCAGGCCTTAGTTTGCCCCCAGTGGAAGCCATATTGGAGTGTATAGCTGGCACAAAAGAATAGCAATAATCTTGAGGCTGCTGATTAGCAGGCAGAGCAATTCATTAGTCCAGTATGATCATGTTAAAGAGCTGCCTGGCCACTTTGAAATGATGGGCAATGCCTGAGACTGCTGCTGTAGCAAACAGTTATGTTCATCCTGAACATCCCTGCTTAAGTATTATTATTATTTTTTATTTATTTCTTAGCAGACGCCCTTATCCAGGGCGACTTACAATTGTTACAAGATATCACATTATACATTATTTTACATTATACAGATATCATATTATTTTACATACAATTACCCATTTATACAGTTGGGTTTTTACTGGAGCAATCTAGGTAAAGTACCTTGCTCAAGGGTACAACAGCAGTGTCCCCCACTGGGGATTGAACCCACAACCCTCCAGTCAAGAGTCCAGAGCCCTAACCACTACTCCACACTGCTGCCTTAGTAGTAGAGATATTTCAACTAGCCACGCAAGAGGAGTTTGCATTCTGCCACAAAGCTTATCATGGGGTCAGAACCAGTCTTGTATATCATTTTTTTAGTGAAGCAGCAACTGTGCTCTTTTAGTAAGAGCATTATAACTACAATAATATATACCAGTATACAAGAATTGCACCGAGAAGGCTAAACTGAAGAACGTTTGGCCTATACATAGTTTTTAATATGAACATTTGTAAA
Source organism: Acipenser ruthenus (assembly GCF_902713425.1). NCBI lineage: Eukaryota > Metazoa > Chordata > Actinopteri > Acipenseriformes > Acipenseridae > Acipenser > Acipenser ruthenus. The sequence goes on along the minus strand of NC_081198.1, from coordinate 37,200,441 downwards.
AGTTGAAAACTGATACTAACAGTTACTATGGGAGCCTGTACCTGGTATTTTAATATTGCCTCCGAGTCACAGAAAGAGTCTTTAAATGCCACAAATTGAGTTAGGAAATGTTGGACAATGCCATGCAGCAAATTACTGCTGTGGATTTTGATGTGTGTGTGTGTTTGAGTGTGTGTGTGTGTGTGTAAATTGAACCGTTGAACTTTCCAGACCTTAAAACTCTTACCAGCTCTCAAGGCATTACATTCTTAAGAAAATATCAATAAGCTAGACAGCAACTGCTGTGCGACAGTCAGAAAAATGGTTGCTCAGCAAAATACAAGCTCAGGCGGGACATTTTATGCAGGATGTGAGTTTAGGTCTGGCCTCCAGTTGTCATCTTCAAAACCTGGTCTAGATTACTGTGCATCATCACATTTATGGATAGTTGATATTAATGTTGGTTGGTAACCCTCTACTGAAAACACTAAAAGGTTTTGAAGTTTTGATGGACTAAATACATTTGGTATTCAATACATTTCCTAGAGTGTGGTTAAGAAGACAACTACAGTCACGTTTAATCAACATAAAAACTGTACTTCAGTCATAAAACTGTACTTGTTCTTTTAATAACGCATGAGTAAAAGCTTTGTAAATAGGATCCACTGTATCCTTCTACCGATTGATTTAAAGCACAGGAGCAGCTTTCTCAAGAGCAGCAGAGAGGGAGAGGGCATTGAATGGAAGTCAGCAAAAAAGAAAAAATGAACCACAGCCATGTTGGTTTTTTTTCTGAGGTTTGTTCTTTTCATAATAAGGAATAATATTAAAATAATTAAACAGTGTCTTTCACTTTGAGGACAGAACTGTCTTTGATAGTGGGAAGACAAAGATGAAGCAGGGAGTAGCCAAGATTAAATCTTCTTTTGTGAGCCATGGCCCTTATCAAGATAGAGATGGGGGCGAAGACAGTATATTTTTTTTCCTGTTCATAATTAAAGTGGTGTGAGGCGCCTGGCTGAATGGTTGGATCTCAATCTTTGTTTATGAGCTGCAGTCAGACTTGTCATACTCGACTTCCCGTAGTGGTTGCTGGCGAAAATACAAGAGCTGTTAAGATTTCAAAGATACTGTTTTTTTGTTGATGCTTTGAATGCAGTAATTCCCCTTGGTATGAGCCACCTCTCTATTTCTTTATTGTCTCTATGGTGACCTCCCTTTGGGTACTCTATTCTTGTTTCTTATTGTTGTCTTTTTAATAGCATTTCTAAGTACAGTATATCTTCGCAGACAAAAGCACAGACCACTCCTGAATTGCTGTACACCACTGTATTACTGTTGTTAGCATCGTTGCCTTTGCAGATTTTTTTCTCCTTCCAATTAGATTGTGATTTCCAAGTGTAACTGTTGTGCCAAGTCCCTAAGCTGACCGACCATTCAATACCTTAAGCAGTTCAGCGTTATAGGTTTGCATTAGTCTTTGCACCTTCCTGCCTCTTGTTTATATATCTCTAAGAGCCACTTTCATTCTTATGTGACCACACCTCTATATGGTATTGTCCCTGCTAAGGCTTATTTGAGAGCTCTCCACCCTATTTTCAAATCTAGTGTCTCTAATTTATTTTATTACTAGACTTGTTACGGATGCAGTAAGCCACAGTGATTTAAAGATATGCTTTGTCTGTTCATTTTCTGCACAATTTAATCCTATCAAGATTTACGTTCATGCAGAACAGGTGAGCAATCACCCTCAATAAGAGTAAGACCTGTCTGCTCCACTGTTTTGGTAAATGTCTGTTATAGGCAATTTGCTGATCGCTCTGAAAATGAGTGACCCTCATCCTTAAGTCGTGGCCCAGGTGCTATATTTCTCAAGAATGTTTTATGATCTATAAAAAAAAATCCCTTTTAAGTAGATAAGGCTCTGGAAATGCTGAAGGAATGTTAAGAAAACATCTGGACAACACCAACAAATGGTGGTGTGAAACCCCAGGGAGAAACCTTGTTGGAACAGTGTGGCTTCTTGTTTAACTGCTCTCCAACTAACTGTTTTTTTTTTTGTTTTGTTTTTTTAACTAAATCTGCATTTCGTTCTGCTGGACATCTGAGGATAGGGCTACTTAAGACGAGTTACCTGTAAAAAATATGTGTAATGGTTCAGTAACCAAAATCCCTTTGAAATTGACACTATACATTACCTAAAATTACCTAAAATTTACAGTGTCATTTTACCCCAGCACTACTCAATCCAGCCCAGATCTTCAATTCAGAATATGTCACATGGAATTTAGGAATTGCATACTGACCAGCAGTTTCTATTAAAAAATATGATAAATCCGTAATGTAATATGCAATTATTCCACATTGCTCTTAAAGTTATAAAGATGAAATGACTTACAGGCGTGTAGTTTGCCTTGCAGAAATTAGTCCTGTCTGGCTATATTATTGTCACTCAATTATAATAGGAACAGAGAGCCGGCCAGGTGCAATTTACTTATTCCATTATTAAAATATCGGAGATAAAAAAGGGAATCTAGGAGTGAAGATGACACTAAAAACTTCTAACTCCAGAACATGTCTATAGCAATTCTTATAGTTACAATTCCGATCATTATGTGAAGCTTCCAGTCATCAAACATGCTTGTTAATTCCCAAAGTGGTCCTGTCCCCCATGCTGATGGTGGGATTAATGATGGTCCTTGTAGAGGTTTACTTAGGGCTCTGGGGTCAATATACCCCTGCTGTTCTTCACCAAATGCCGAGGGAGTCTAATGTCCACAAAACTGACAGGACCTCATTTACTTTTCTAATCCAAATGACAGTAGCTCCACCTGGACTGTTGAGTGTTGGAGTACTGGAGTATCTCTTTTTTAGGGTAACTGTGCATGAACAGGCCTTTGAGAAAGGATTTGAGTTTATTTACACCATAGACTTCTCATTATTGAAACAAAGAAATAACCCATCAATGTTATTACAGTACTATACTAGCTGTACTTTATTAATCACTGAGCAGAGACAAGGTGTTTAAAATCCAGTAGAGTTTACACTCCATGCAATGTATACTTTAATATATATCAACTGTGTCAGAATAAGAAGGTAAAAAAGTAGGTGACCCAAATATTGCGGTGCAATAACTTATTGACAAGAAGCCACATGTGGGGTCAAGGATTGCTCTCTAATTATAGTGGAGATGTGACCAGGCAGTCACACTGTTTGTACGTATGATCTCATTCTATGGAATTAACCAATCAAAAAAGGGGAATGGGTTTTTAAGCAATTTTACTGTTTTAATGAGGAATCAATAGGATGCCACAGGGTTCATGTTAGGAGCAGTGAAGTCATGGCAGACGGTCGACTGTATCTCTGTTGCCCATCTCTTTGCATCACAGTTAAACTGATTAGTGATGCATTCACCATTCTGAAAGAATAAAGAAAGCATTGTAATGATTATCCTTATAGACTAGGATATTTTAACCCATATAGCAAATGCATAACTTGTATTAGCACATTAATAGCTACTTAATACTTAAAAACAAAGCCAGTGCAATGTGCTTGATCCAGACAATCTGGACCCTAAATTATAATTAACATCATATCTGAATTCATCATAACAATAGCTAGACTATTTTTTGGTTCATAAATGACAATGTTTAAAGGAACTTAACGGTAAATCACTGGTTGTTTTTTATTCAGTGCCACAGGAAACTAAAAGGAGTGTAAACCCTTAAGGGACTTCATTAAATCTAGTTAATATTTTAAAGCCTCTTAAAGCATATTAAGTTTGACTGGGCAGTTATGGTTATGTGATGATTGCTTTTGAAACTGTTTTTGTTATTTGATTTTTACAATTTTGTTAAATGTTCTACTGTGAAAGACTGCCAGAAAACTATGCATCTGAAATTTTTAGCTGTGGTAAAGAGAACGAATCAGGCTAGGTTCTTGTTTTCCATATTCTGTCTCCAAAACAGTTTACAGTAAGTAGGTGCAGGCCCTAACGCTGATGTAAACAAACATTCTCAGGGCGGTTGGGTTTACAGGGCCTGCTGTTCGTAGGGAATGTACAGGTGTGAAAAATCATTTTTTTTAAAACACAACACTCGTGAAAAGCAATTAACAGCAGGGTGCTTACACGTCCTTGGAAGTGTCAGAGAGACACAGATCCTCAACGTATTTTACAACCTGTAGGAATGTATATGTTCTGTTTACACAAATCTAAAGAATTAAGTAGGAACTTTACCCCAGAGGTAGTTTAGAGATGCAAACAGTGTCACTACGCAGCTTCCCCCGCTTTTGTAAACAAACTAAAAATGTAGAATCCATTGAAAAGGACAGTTTTGAAACATAGCTTTCTGCATTTATGTATTTTCCTGTGTTGCTAGAAATTCTGTGGGCTTTTAGTCCTGGCTCCCCATCTCTGAAGGGAATAAAGGTGTCAACTTTGGTTCCAAAGGCAATTGTTTTTTGTTTTTCTTGTAAAGTGCTATATGTCTGTTTGAGACAGCCTAGCGCAGGGATGCCATTTTAGATTTACTGACATGAAACCCATGACTTTCTATGTTGGAGACACCTACACTAACCACTAATCCATAATGACAATAATGTGGGTAGTATCCAGAATTAATCTATTTCCATTGAAGAAACATTGCCCAGAGTTTGGTCTTTGTCAATAGACTACTACTCAACAATACAGTATATCCAGTATCATATTAGGTTGGTAGAGAGTGTTATTTTAAACCTCCCGTCTTCTTTTGTTGGTCTTAAAATAAAAGCTCCTGTAATATTATGCATTCCCAGCCAGACCCTTTTATGTATAAAAAGCCATCTGCTCCTTGTCTCCTAGTCCACAGCCTAGTGTTCCTGTACTGAAAGTACCCCATTATTTTAAGAGATTTCTGCCTGTGACATGTTTTTAAGGATGGGATTCATTCGGACTTCCTTAGCCACCACATGTTTAAGCCTGTCGCATACCTTCAGAACACTATGAACAATGCTTCATGACTGAGAGTAGAGGCAGCAGCTAGAAGCAGCTATACTTCCTTATTTAGATGAGATATTCTCATGTGCATCCTTTACTTAGAAGAGCAATTATAGTTTAAATCAATATAGTTAAACCACTCCACACCAACACCCATATATCACTGATCTTCCTATGCTCAACCTTTATGACCTTTGCCATTACGGTTACTGAAGCATAGTGTTCAGGATCCCTATTAGTGTTTGCTCCTAAGACCCTCATAATTATTTAACTTAAAACTGTACACCACTTAAAGAATAGCTGGGATCACTTCACACTGAAACCAGTGTGATATATTCAGCACTTCTGTGGTAGCCGTGGCTTTATCAGGGCTACAAGGACTGAATTATCCTGAAACACCCTATCCTTCAAATACCAAACATTCCTTTTTTAAAAGCAGATTTAGAAGTTCAGCACCATATATTTTCTTTGCCAGTCTTGATAATTGGGTTGTTTTCTCTTCCCAGGTATGACTACATTGAAATCCGAGATGGCGAAAATGAATCCGCAGACTTGCTGGGGAAACACTGCAGCAACATAGCGCCCCCTGCCATCATCTCCTCTGGACCAGTGCTCTACATTAAATTTGCCTCTGACTATGCCCACCAGGGGGCAGGCTTCTCCTTGCGCTACGAGATCTTTAAAACAGGTCAGTTTATTAGACCGAAGTAACAAGCAAAGGGTTAAATACATTTAGTATCGGACAGCAAATTGATATATAAGTGCCAAAAATATATTCATACAAACATGGAATTTCCCCAAACCACAGCAGTTGAGTTACATTTTTCAAACTAATTTTCAAAAGTGTGATAGAAGTCCATTCAGAACAGCACTTCCATTCTTTGAAATAGTTATTTTCATAAACAAGTAGTGATGGGGATGGGGATGTGAATGGAGTTGGCATGGCAATAATAGGATGTTGTTCGTCTGCTGTGACGGCAGTAAGAAAGGGAAGTGGGGGGGGGGGGGGGGGGGGGGGGGGGGGGGGGGGAGGGAGGCATCCTACAGTAGTTTGCAATATTTATGGAATAAGAACTTTTTTTTCCCAGTGCTGTTTGTTTAAGATGTTAGCACTATGCCAAATATTTTTAACCACTGTTTGCGAGCTGAGGGAGCAAAGGACGCCAGAAATTGTTTATTTGTATTAGTGTTGAAGCCTGTGTTCATCCAGCCCAAGCCACTGTTGTGTGAGGCACTGCCGATTCATTTCATTGATAGGATGTTAAATAAATACACAGACGAGAGCCGTGTCCACCCTCTTTCCTAGCAGCTGGATTAAAAGCTAAATCAAATCCTTCCTTTCCCGTATGACAAGAAATCATTTTTTAGGTGTCTTAATGTCTTGTTTAGATTTCTGTGGAAATGTCATCACTACTTGGCGAATCCATTTATTTGCCCCTTCAACTTGTCCTCAATAGCTTTCAACATTTTTTTTTTTAAGTACAAATGAATTACAAAGCCATTGAATCAATAGGTATCTTGTCTGCTCCTGTTTTGGCTGAATGGGTGATGGTGACACAGGCATAACAAATGCTACAAGCTTCACTTCTGACCTCCAGGACCCGCCATTAAGTAAGTTGGCTTTTTGCCTCTCCGGTCAGTGTGGTATTATATGAAAGTGTGTCAGCACAAGGCAGTAAACTTCCCTGTTTGACCCTTCTTGAGGACAGATCAATTAAAAGGTTCCTCGCCTCTGATCTTACAACCCTCACACAGTTATCTTGTCCATCTTTAAGCCACTCTGTTTTGGGAGATATTAAGGACAAGCAGAAGTTCCAAGTCACCCCCCCCCCCCCCCCCCCCCGACCTCTTCAGTGAATGCAGCTCTGTGGTGTCACCAGCTGGGCAGTGTTGGGCAGGATGCAACATCTGTTCTGTCATCATTACTCAGGCCTAAAGATTGAGTATGGCTACATTTGAACCCTAATACTTTCCAATACTTTGTGCTTCACAGCTGTTTCCAAGGCTACTCTGGTAGTACATCCTCTTACATGTGTTGATGCATCCCTATTAGTCTCTGTTAAAAAACAAAATCTGTAAAGGGTTCTTTCCACCAGCCCTAGGGCGTTTTTCCGCTGTATGTATATTGGCATATAACTTTGCGAGCCATCAAAGTATTTACTGCCCATTATTTTAATTGCCACCTTAAAGCATTTGGCGCCTTCCTCTATCCTCCCAATAAAACCACACCCTCGCAATGCTACCCCAGCTCCTCCTTGTTTCTGATTCAGATTTGTCCGCCACATGTTAGACATTAGCAGTTGAACAGGAATTGTTTTTGTGCTCCTCGGTTTTGGGAGAGCAGAGGTATGTTTTTCTTATTACCACACATTCTGTGCATATTTAGGAGGAGCATGTTGCCACAAAGGTTATTGTTGAGGAGTCTGCTGTTGCTGGGTTATTGTTTTTTTCCAGTTTAAAGAATATTCCACTTCGGCAATTGGCAGTTTTAAGAAACCGCATCTGGTCTTAAGTGCATTAAATGGACTGAAAGCTAAAATAAATATTACAGTCGCTCTCAACACAAAATAGGAATAAAAAAATCTGTGTACTATTCTCTTGTTGTTTTAACTGTGTGTAATAACAGCTGCAGTTTATAGGAATGACATGACAAATTGATATAGTTATTTTCCAGGAGACACACTCCCCTTTGTATCCTTGTTACCTGAAGTTCTGAATATTGTCCCAGTCATGACATTTTTACATGCAATGAATGTATTGCACCTAATTCATTTTATCAAAATCTCAAACTCAGTACAAATAGCATGAAAACAGGTACTTGTTGAAAATCATAATATAACCATTTGGACTGTATGCAAGGAACATCAACAGAAAGCACAGTAGTGCCTTGATTTTCATGTAAAGCTGCAGTAGACTTTCAAGATGAGAGCTCGGAGAACTGTTAATGGGGAAAACAAAGTTTAGATCCCTCCTAGGAAACCTTTCGTGTCATGCAAATCCCAGTGAAACACAGAAATGAAGACGCCTGCCATCTACTCTGCAGGGTCTGCACTGCTAGAAAGTTGGGGTCATTCCCTTTCATTGTTTTCTCTTCCTGGAGCTGTGTTCAAACACTTATTGTATGAATAGTGTTGGCTCTAGGGGACATTCGACCCTACAGAGAGCCATCGCAATTAATTCACTTGAGAATACCCTTTACACAATGGCAGTCTGGCATGCTGTTTTCAGGGTCACCGGAGTAAAATGCTACAAACGCCTGTCAGATAAACAACAGAGCTTTCCAATAACTTAAATATCTGAAATGTCTTAAATGTTAAGTTCAAACCCCCAGACAAGAGGAACATCCCTCCCTTTTTTTTAAAATAGATTTGAACTGTTTTCAATTTCTGAAATTCAACGTTCAAGTCCAAAGATCAGCAGCAGTACAGTTTGTGTTTGTGTAACAGTATATAAATAGCTAAACTGTCACAGTTATTTAACAGTTAGAGCCTCAGATTACAAGTCATTTGTTCTTTTATCCCCTGTAATTCTTGTGAATCTCTGTTTGCAGGCAGTCCCTGCATGATCACCTACAGCTGGGGAAGGTTAGCCTGGGTTCTAGTAGCTCTCCCTCGCCCGGTGCCTCTTAGTGTCTGTAGCAGAACAACCAGCCAACGGAGGCTTATATTTGCCTTGTTATAGAGAACTAATACTAAAAGGTGCCATCTTAGATTCCTCAGGGTTGTGGGTGAGCAGGGAACTTTAACAAACTTTACTGCACTCCCATCAGTTGTCTGTGAAGCAGACCGCTTACACTCAGAGGCTTTCTCCACTCTATACTATGGTGCAGTTAGCGATCTAGAACAGTTAATCTAATACATAGTATCAGCTCTTCAACTGTCAGTATCCATGAGCCTTCTAAGGAACTTGCTGGACTGTGGTGTTCCTTTATGTGGAGTATCAAATGGAGGAAAAGAAACATAAAGAACATAAAGAACAATTTCACACAATGATACTAGGAATGTGATGATCCTTTATTATATTGTTATTAATAGAGTTAAAATGTATTATTATTATTATTATTATTATTATTATTATTATTATTATAATAATAAAAGGAATTATTTAATTATTATTATTACTATTATTATAGGTTCGGACTACTGCTCAAGAAACTTCACCAGTCTCAGTGGCGTGATTGAATCTCCCGAATATCCTGACAAATACCCCCACAACCTGGACTGCATCTTTATTATCACAGTCCCACCTAGGATGGAAGTCACCTTGACATTCTTGACCTTCGACCTTGAGAACGACCCTTTGCTTTCTGGAGAAGGAGACTGTAAATATGACTGGCTGGAGGTCTGGGATGGACTGCCCCAGGGTAAGGGCTACCATTAACAATGGCTGTAGACAGCATGACATACAGCCAGGAGCACTTTGGAACAATTCAAATGAATTGCACAAAATCAGTTATGACTGCTTATTACATTTAAATGAATGAATTGTAGGTTACTGATACCGTCCACACTAATGCATATGAAATCATTACCCATATTCAAACTTTGATTCCTGTGAATTGCCAAGTGTTGTCTCTAGTTAAGGGGAATAATGAATAAATAAATAAATAAACACCTTCCTTTCTGAAGTATTGTGCAATAACAAAGAGACCATGGCCTCTACTTCTATACACTTCATACTGTTCTGTACCAGGGTTGAATGCCAGACACCACTGTAATACTGTAATGTTATTTAGCCCTATTTTATTACAGCTATTTTTACACTGGTGATACAGATTAACACTACTTATATTTCATATACTGCCTGGCTTCTCTGAATGCACTGGGGAATAATATTCAGTTAAGAATGACATAGCAGTGGGAAAATAGGAGTGTAAATAACAATGGGATTTATCCTAGTCTGAAAACAGCAGACCTTACCGCTTACTGGTTAACAATGCTCAAGAATTGCAGTTTCATCCAAAGGGAAGTGACATTTATCAGGGGCCCAGTTTGGTCATGTGATTACAGACTCAGAAGATGGCATGCCTTGATGTATCATTTTCACTGGAATCCTTTCTGTTTGTGTCACCAGTTGGACCCCTGATTGGACGGTATTGCGGGACCAAGGTGCCCCCAGAGATCCAATCGTCTACCGGCATCGTGTCGCTCTCCTTCCACACCGACATGGCGGTCGCAAAGGACGGCTTCTCCGCACAGTACATCATGACACCCAAGGAGGCCACTGAAAGTGAGTACACCTTATTTCTGAAATGCAACAAGACCTGCATGTGAATCCTTACCCAGAACCTTCATAGATCCCAGTTGGTGTTAAAGTCACCCATTCACCAGATACTCATACTTGGAAAAGCTTTATTGACAACATGCTTTTATATAGCCACTCAGACATGCTGCTAGCCAAGCAAAGATGAAGCAGCCAAAAGTAATAAGACTAATGATTTTTACTCTACCCTTTCCCACCGATAGGGCAAAAGGTCTTGTTATTGAGCTGTATACATATAGAGTACAACATTTTCTTCTTTACTAATGGGTAAGCCCTTGTAGTTTTACCTGCTGTGCATTAATTGCAAAGTATGTAGCACACAGCCTTATACAATACAAAACACAAAGTATTAGTTAATCATTTAAATTTGTGGACTAGGATAAGTAATAGTCTTGTAGACATGGTGTTTTGAGCATATTAAGTTTTTTGCACATGCTGGGAATTATTTTGGGCTGGGGCATGCTCACTGATATTCCAACAAATGTGGGATAGAACATCATTTTCCTCCAATTGCAGCTTTCCACTGTAGCAGTGCTTTCGGCATGGAGTCTGGAAAAATCACTGATGAGCAGATCAGCGCCTCCAGTTCTTTTTACGATGGCCGCTGGTCACCACGACAAGGCAGGCTCAACAACCATGACAACGGCTGGACCCCTGCTGAGGACAGCAACAAGGAATACATTCAGGTACATCTGTCTCTCTCCAATTGCATGACAGTTTCAGAACAATTATTAATCAATTAACTCATTGACCAGGCAAAAGGATTTATAGGTTTATTGCTAGACGACAGTTGACGTGACTCAGTCCAACTTTGTCTGCTTGCTAACATGGAGGCGAAAGACATTACCATCAATCCAGTGTGAGCTGGATCTCAGGGGGGTGCGTGTGGTGGGGGGGGGGGGAGGGGGCGGTGCATTGCTTACATTCAGCTGCTGTCTTGTGTTAGCACCTAGGAAGAAGCCATTGTAAACCTAATCAAAACAGCTGCTGCAAATGCCAGAAATGCAAAGCACAGATCTTCCAACCTCAGACTCCTCAACGCGTTTTGTGTGACATGTGTATGCCTAATGAGGGCGATAGTTAGCCTTGCTTTCGAAATGCAGCGGGAGACAGCTTATTATACTGTAAATGTGTGACACAGGCAGACTTTGAGGCTGAGGTGGGTTTGCCACTCATGAGGGTGTGAGTCTGAGGGCCCTGATTGCTGTTGTTGCTTAGGCATACAGTTTAAGATTGAATTTGTAAGTGTTTCACTTAAATATGTTTTTTTTTTACTAAGGGGTGGGTGGATCTTCTTGAGATGTCTATTCATTATTCATAGCACAATTTAGTACTGTGGCTGTACAATGAACCTTGCATCACTGGGGAGCCCGATATTGGACAGCAATTTTTATCATAACAGCCTCATGATTGATGAGGGTCCTTTCAAGGGAATCATTCCTCTCCTCTATTGATTTTGTATCAGTGAGATTTTTTTTTCACATCGGCAAGTTGGGAGGGTTATAAAAGGTTGGCTCTGACTGATAGTCATTTATTTAACTTTATTGACATGTGACACACAGTTTATTTATTTTTTTAGCACATTGATTTCAGTCAGAGTATCTATTTTCAATATGCAATTGGAGGCTGTTATTAGCTTTATTATTTTTAAACCAGTAGTTCAACTCAACTATTTAAAAAAGCACAAAATTATGACATGTTAATGCTCATATGTAATGCATGATGTTCCTATGTGAATATATCCAAACCTTGTATCTCATGCTGGATTCAGTAGGCTTTACCCTTAGCGAAAGATGGGTAGAAACCAGCATGGTAACTTTTAACTGCCTACGAATGGACGAAATTGAGTCAGGAGAAGACTGCACATATCTATAACCATCTTCTCCCCTCTAAAACCCACAGGTGGACCTGCTCTTCCTAAAGGTGCTAACAGGTATCGCTACCCAGGGAGCCATCTCCAAGGAGACCAATAAGAGCTACCACATCACCACATTCAAGCTGGAAGTCAGCACCAACGGAGAGGACTGGATGATGTACCGCCACGGCAAGAATCACAAGGTAGAATACTACAGGCAGCTGCCAAGTACAGCTTCTGGCTCAGTCTTTCAAGGGGGAGTTATTGGTGGTTACCTGGCAACAACAATGTAAACCGTTTAGCCACCTGTGGATCAAAGGCCTTAGAATATTAAACCCATGCTGAGGAGTATCTTTTTAATCCATCACCTTTGTCTCTATACTGTGTATCTGCAGAAAACACAGAAGAGGACAGCTTTAACACAACAGGTTTAACTAAACTTCTATTCCTATTAGTGTGTAGATCAACAGTTTTATAAATGTGACTAGCTAGTAAACATCTCTAGTTATTTGTAACCTTTTATTGCCTATCTAACGTGCAAATGTATTATAACACCTCAAGATTTGTCATTTATAGCCTTTATATACCTACCTGCATGAAACCCTCTGGGTGTGAGAATTTCAATTTTCGGTAAGTAATCAGTGATATAGAAACAATAGGCACACATGTGTGAAAATGTTAGACCACTATGTGCTTTAATTAGATGTCAGACAACTTCTAAAAAGTTTCATGCATTTTACCATTTGTGGCTATGTGTAAGCTTTTCACTTACTATTTTAAACGAATCTGTGGCCTATTAAAGTCATCAATTAAATAAGACACAATACTAGTTTGAAAAAAACCCACAAAACTAGACAAACAGAAGTCAATTAGGTGGTGATGACAATCTATTCTATAAAGTTTTCAACTCAGCAATTTATCTCAGTACTGGCAACTTTTTGTCAGTAAGAGAGTATAAATTGGAGAAACACAGCTGTACTGCTACTTCAGTTATGGACATGCCCATTGGGAACCCAGAGGTTACTGGTTTTGCCTCCTCTTCTTTTTCCCTCTTTTCTTACACAGTGTTTGTGCTCTGCTATATGGTGTGCCTTGTTCCAAGTGCACGACCAGTGGGATTTCACTATAATTTACAACCTGCTCAGAGACACACACTGATTTCAGCCCTAAGTAATAATGGTCAGGCTGTGAGGCATCTCGAACAGGGGAGAGAAATGGTAATTAACAAAGACAAGCTTTCTGCATGCCCACTCTCAGTGGGGCCTCTGGGACTGCGCCGCACTGAAACCTTGCCACGGAACTGAGCATGCCAGTCTGGCCATGCTGGGCTCTGCAATAGCAACACTCCCAGGGGGTCACAACCTACTAATCATTTTGTTGCTAAAAATGCAGGAATTTCCATTATGCTTATTTAATGGGAACTCTCAGATCCACAAGCGGCGTGGGCAGACTTTTTCCAAAGACGAGAAACTCAAGTAATAAATTGGCAAACATATTGAGCACATGTACACATTTAGCACAGTAATGAGCTGTTCCAGAGTAGAGCCTTTTGACAGGACTTAAAAGCTAGGCGAGTGGTGTATTCCATTTATACCACAGGAATAAAGTTCTACTGTGCTCAAAGTTTATTTCCCTTGTGCAAATGGGTTCTGAAAATTGTGTGCATCCCCTAAGCTGCTTTACACAGGTGCTGAGTATCCTGTTTACACGCCCCACTCTTAACAAAAATATGCACAAGAAATCAAAACGTTAACGCTGACAAATATCATTGTAGACAACAGATGATATTATCTTCCTATTTCTGTTCCCAGAATGCAAAAAGATTCCTTTGACTTCATAGCGTTACCACTGCAAATTCACTATATTGCTAGCGTTGACAATGCCTAAGCATGCATAGAAATAAAACTGCACCACAGTTGTAACCATTGATCCATAGTATTCTACCTGCTGGATACAAGTGCATTGCTTTCACATTATGTTTCAAGTAGTCTACAAATGCAAGTAATAGATTTTGGAGGACTAAGATGGATAAGATCATGTTTTTTTTTATATACATAATAAGCATGGGTATTCCTGGGAATAACCAAAATGTGCTGTGGTCTGTTTTACTTGGAGAAGTTGAAGCTGTTTCCTAAACACATCTTTGTCTGAAGATGTTGTAACTGTGTATCTCTATTCAAGGTGCCATCTGCTAAAGTGATCTGAATGACTGAAAACCATGATTAATATCTGCTGTACAGATGCTGTGTACTCTGAAAAAAAACATTCTGTTGTAGTTGAAGGGCATATGGCTACTGCACAAAGTCTGAAAAGTTCAGTACCTTCACCCATCTGATAAGCAAGTTTTTGCACCCTGGTAATTTAGTCACGCTGTGTTATTGATTCGGGTTCGTGTGCTTTCGGCCAGCTGTCTTGGCAGTAAACTTTAGATTGCCCTCTTTTTGTATTAGTGAAAAGCAGTTGGTCAAACTGTACTTTAGAAATGCTGAGCTGTGCTGCTTGCAGTGAAGTTGGTTGCTTTAGCAATTTACTTTCTACCCCCAAAGTATGGCATTTAAAAAAAAATGCTGTTTAGATTATATAAGTAATGTAGATATGGATAATCACACACACACACATACAGTACAAATGTATATGAACCCATTCACATGAACATTATGTATGCTGTAGTAAAAGGCCACTCACACACATGAAAGAAACTATGAAATTCTACCTACTCCCAGAAGGGGAAAAGGTTACAGAAGACCAGAGAGCTTGCTGAAGCTCACAGTCCGCAGGGTAAATCCAGCACAGCTCAGACCTTGAACAGCCTTATATAGTAAAGCAAAGGAACAAACATGGTGCTGCCGCAGAGCTGGAAATGTAAAGCTTGTCATTTATCATGGCAGTGTGACGGAAGCATTTGAGTTGTTTCATGTCTGGGGTGTTTAGTCTGAGAGCTGCAGTCCATCAGTGTCAGAGCACCACAGACCCCGAGCTTCACATCTTGTTCTCTGCATTCATTCCAACCCTCACCCCCCCAGCCCCCACCCCCCGACATTATAATCCCCCTCCAAGTAGAAACCTTGGCACCAATCCAACTGGAACTAGCTCAAACTGTCAACATCTTCATTGAGAGAGAGAAAGAGAGAGTAGGGGGAGGAGTAATGTCTTCACCAGAGCTGAGAGCACCGACCACATCTCCCTCTGGTGCTGTCAGCTTTTACAAAAACAGACTGGCAGAGTGCCAACATAAAGGAGGATAACATACAGAAAGATAGAGAGGGAGAGGACCAACTGTGTGATGGGGTAGCCTTACTGTATCTATCCCTGTTTTCGAAGGACATTGTTTACATATCCCCCCTCCCCATTATTAGTACTCATCACTAATGTTAATAGCACAATCCTTACATTTCATTCCACAATGATTATTTCTTGAGTTCCAGAAATATGGCTTATTGAGTTATGAATGTACTACAGGCCCCAATAAAGGAACACTCTGTAGCCTTGCCCGCCTATTGCACTGCAGTTCCTCCATGATTATTCACATAGAAATTATCAACAGCCACACTTCCAAGCATGGCACAGTTCCCAGTCCCAACCCTATATATAATTCAGCAGATCTGCAGCTGAAAACTTGGTCTATTCAGTGTTTCAACTGTGTAAACCTGGATAAGAGTCTTAGATTATTTCAAAACTTGTTGTCTGTAGGGCAAATGTGGAGATTTTGCAAGTATGCACACAAAAATGGTTACTGTCACAATTAAAAAAACACAGCTTGCGAAATGTTTCTTCTAATTTTGCAAGGATAAAAAAATGACCATTTCATTATTTTTTTGTGACCTGCATATTTATTTATTGAGAATTTTTTGTTGGTGGCAGCAGGGGAAGTATGTTGTTTATTTTTAAAAATCCAATTTATATTTAAACCCAATACATTTATTTTTTTGTTTTAAGTATATTGTTTCATTTTTTTGTTTGCCACACAGTTGTGACCTATACCACTGCTAATTAACAAGAAAAACTCAGGCCCACACTGCCTTTGTATTGAAATAATTGAACCCTGACCCCTAACTTGCTGGGCAATAATCATTCCTTTGCTCTCTTTTGTAAACGATAATGATCTGACAACACAAACTAAAGGAAATCACGGTGCATTTAGAGTGCCTTGTGTAGAAAGAACCTGGGTCTCTGACCCTACAAGCACTTAGATGTCCTTGCTCTTTTTTTTCTGCCATTGAGTGGTCTGATTATGGAAATAATGAAGGGGGTGGGGATGGTTATCAGCTGGCATTTTTGAAGATCCGAGACACCCTTCAGACTGCATCTGTGCCGACAAGGTGGTCCTTCTCCTCCTAACAGAAGCGCTGGCAGATTGGGTTACACTGAAAGAGACAGACAGGCTGGATGTGTTTGATGGGGTTAGGTTACCAAGTTTCTGGCTGGTACATGTCCTGGGGAGGGTGGAGCGGGGAGACTCTCAAGGTCCCATAGTGTTTAGCTGGGGAGGCGGTGGGAAGGGGGGCTGTCCGATCTGGAGTCGTCTGGACGGGGGGAAGCAAAAGTCATTCACAGACTCGGAAGATAATCATGTTGAAATGCAGCTTGAGACAGACGCAAACAGAGAGGTATCCGTGACATGCAATGGGATCCCCACTTTACCGGTGTGGCGGCAGTGCTTTTTTAAAGCTCTTTTTGTATTTGTGGGACCAGTAAAGTGCCACAAACTATTACGCACCTGCTTGATAAATGCAATACTCACAGGCATCTTGCCAATATTTCAGAGTGCCACACACAATGCTAGGTCATGGCCTTACTGGAGAAAGCAAACATTGTAGGCCCATAATTCTTAAATTCAGTTATAGTTCCATATTTCTAGGTGAAGCCTTTTCTCTAGAAAACCTGTGGTTTAATCAGACATTCAGTTTATCACAGCTAATAGTTTTCATTAACAAGCTGGACTGTAATTAATACACAATATTTGTTGGCCATTATTCAACAATATTTTTCTTTCAAAAGGATACAAAGACAAGTTAAAATATAACTGCTGGCTGTCTATTACGTTCCCAGCAATACGACTCAAAAACATGCCTTTCTTGATGCAAAGACCACTGCTTATTCTTTTGGTACCTCTCAAATATATGACTGTAATGCTCCCCTGATTGCCTAAGCTCTTAGTACTGTTTTGGTCCCCCTGTGATTAGTACTAAATAATATGGATGACTGACAGGGGATTTTAGATGCTTGTGCTTCCTTTGGTGGTCAGATGAAGATGGCTACATTAGAAACCCTGGTTGCTTCCCCCCCAACACTATTTAATTCCTCTTCACTTTTAGAAGTTAGAAATACCACTGTCACCTGTGTTATTTGAAATAGACCGACCATGACACTTCTCTAAGTTTTCTTCCGTTTTAGTTTTTTTCAAAATTGATAGTGCAAAGCATGTTGCAAACTTGAAATTCTTTAGGAGTGGTAGCATATCAGCAGAAACACACACACACACACACGCAGGTTGAACGTTTCATTCTACAAAGGTGTGAACAACCACCATCAACACCAGACTGTTATGCAGAAGCGAGCAGCTGAAATATTAAAAGATTTAAACTGACCTTCGAATTCCACCAGTGAGCATGCTGGCTCTGCAGGTGTCGGATTGATTTTTTTGAAGGGAAGTTCTTCTGGTTCTGATTATACACAAGATAGAATCGTAAACTGCTGAACCTTTGCTGTTCCTCAAATCGTAATTAGTCTTTTCAGAATTCTAGAGTGCAGGATGAATAATGAGATGACAAGAGCTCTGTAAATAATTCCAGTCCCGAGGGTATATCGTTAAAGACTTTACAGTCTTGACTCAAAGACATATGTTCCATGAGGTACAGTAGTTTCAGGCAATGCAGGAATATTCTTAAGCTTACGAGGAGCAAAAGGGGGATACAATAAAACTTGGGAAAGTTCAGAGGTCCCTTGCAGTATTATTATGTGTTGTTTTTGCTTTATTGAATTAGGAAGCACGTTATTTCAAAACTGCCGCAGGTGATATCTCGTGCTTCATGTAAATTAGTCAGCCTGACAGCCTTGTAGGTGAGCTGTACCATTGGTTCACATATATATATATATATATATATATATATATATATATATATATATATATATATATATATAAACAGGATATGTGATTAAACAGGAAAAAAATCAAACAAAACAGTTTTTTGGTGTGTTGTCCATTTGTAAGGCATTTGTTGAAGAGTAAACACAGAAAATACTGTAACAATTATAATTAAAGAGAGTGTATATATTTTTGGTGTTTTACTTTTTAATGAATTTGACATGTTGTGAATTTATTATGTCACTTTCTGTTCTTCACTTCCATATATATATATATATATATATATATAGATATAGATATATATATTAAATAAATATAGATATATTTAAACAGCACATAAAGGGAATCTATATAAAAAACGACAATTCAGCTCTGCATCGTTATTTTATAATGAGGAGGCTTGCTGCCACAGGCTTCTTGTGTAGCTTATCTGGCAGTCAGGATGTTTTTAGTCAGCTGTTAGCTAGACGGTAGGTGTACTTTGTTAACATACTGTGAGAAAGACAAACATTATGTTTGAGTTTTGCATCAATAGATGTTTCATGGGTTGTATAACATGCATGTGACATGTAGCTTTATCCCAGAAACTATTCCCCCCCCCCCCCCCCCCCCCTATCGATGGGGGTTTAGTTCTTTTGTCTTACATTCAAATCCATGTTTAATTAGTATTATTTGGAGTTTCAAATCTTAAATGTGTGTCCAATGCAAAATATATCATTTTTAATAGGTTGCTGATGGGTCAAACTATATTGGGACAAACCTTTTGGCTAAAGCCTTCTTCAGTCAAATGACAAATGGATGGACTCGCAGATCCATGCTTAGGCATGAGAACCATGGTATTGATAAATAGCAATACTTCCCAGAAGTCATTCATGTGATTTCCTGTGGGCTGTAGCCACCTGAACACATTTGCTTGAATAATGTATCTGGTCATGGTTGCCAGGCCTTGATTTCAACAGGAACCCAAAGCTCAAGCATAGTCTTTCAACAGGGAATAGATTAACCAATGTGCCAGCTCCCCCCTCAGGCTCTCACATACAAGCCATTTCCCTCCTTGTCATGCTTGGCCAGCTGGCCACTGTTATTGGATACCTTGATGGTCAGTGGTAATGGTGGCACTCAGGATGTAGACTGTTCCCTCAGTTCAGTGGAGCAGTACTGCTCTCCTTCTCTCTCTCTCAAGGGCCCGCACACAAAAGGGGACACTATCAGGGCTTGTCATCTTGTCTACACATCACTCAAACATTGCTGTGATGTGCGTTCCCCAGGAAAATTAACCACAGGCACACTCCCATTTAAATGGAGACATTTCTGTGAGACATTTCTGCAATTTCTTTTCATCAAGTTCTTCTCATTTTC
This sequence comes from Acipenser ruthenus, assembly GCF_902713425.1. Lineage (NCBI taxonomy): Eukaryota > Metazoa > Chordata > Actinopteri > Acipenseriformes > Acipenseridae > Acipenser > Acipenser ruthenus. Next base: position 37,180,926 of record NC_081198.1, on the reverse strand, counting down.
ATGTGCCTTAATTGCCACGCAGCCTGCTTAAGAGGTTTGGTTGTTTTTATTTTCATTGTTTTGATCTCTGGTGGAAAATTCCAGGAAAACAGAAATTTCCATAAACATATTGATAAATGATCGTCTGCTAGGCAAGAGAGCGGATAAGGGGAGGAGGGTTTCTGTTTCAAGTTGTTTTTTTCCAAGGAAAACAATAATAATAATAATAATAATAATAATAATAATAATAATAATAATAATAATAATAATAATAATAATAATTCAGTTTTTGTTAATTCCAGGTGTTCCATGGAAATACTGACCCCGCCGAGGTGGTTCTTAACAGGATCCCACAACCAGTTTTGACTCGTTACGTCCGAATCAGACCCCAGGCCTGGCAAAATGGGATTGCCCTTCGATTTGAACTATATGGCTGCCAAAACACAGGTATATGAGCATTCCAGCACAGGCTCACACACTGCTCCCTTGCTTACGCCCATAGCTCTCAAAGATGCTCAGGATTAAGATTTCAGGAGATCAGGAGAGGGGAATTTATAGAGCTACCCATAGGTGGACAGCAGAAACATTAAAAAAAACAGAGCTATAAACGTAGTATAACGCAGAAGATAAAACATGCTCCTTATGATTCATTACAAGTATAGCTCAAGGATGTAATTTGCTCGATCATGTAAAAGATCATTTCAGTGATTGTGAACTGGCAGGTGGGTTTGACCTGAGATGATTTAATAGGCGATGAAAGTTTGGCTCCTCAATATGATCAGTTTTTTTAGTCATTGCTGTTTGTTATGGACATTTTTTTTTTTAAATTAAGAGCAAAGGCAAGTAAGCTTTGTGTATATATTAATTAAAACATTTTACAGATTTATTGTCTGTTCTTTATTTACTAAATGATATTTTAAACAAAGTATACTAGATTGTTAAACACAGTAACTTCTCTTCAGCTAAAGCTTATTGAAATTGTTCATTATTTTTCCTAATAGGAGCTTGGATTTAGAAATCCTCCACTGCGTAATGCATGTAGGCATCCTTCTCTCACACTCTCTCCTCTTCTCTCCCAACCCAGACGCTCCCTGCACTGAAATGCAGGGCATGCTTTCCGGCCTCATTCCTGACTCCCAGATCACTGCCTCCTCGGCTCGGGACATCCACTGGTCCTCGGGAGCTGCCCGTCTTGTGGCTAGCCGCTCTGGGTGGTTCCCTAGACATCCACAGCCCATTGCAGGGGAGGAGTGGCTGCAGGCAGATCTGGGGGTCCCCAAGACTGTGACGGGGGTCATCATCCAGGGGGCTCGCGGAGGGTCTGTCAGCGAGGGCAGCACCACAGTGGAGAACCGTGCCTTCGTCAGAAAGTTCCGTGTGGCTCACAGCATGAACAGCAAGGACTGGGACTTTATCATGGACCAGAGGACCATGCAGCCTAAGGTGAGTGAGGACGGGTTTCTTTAGTGCATTTGTGAGCACGTACAGCTTTTGTTTATATGAAATATGCAATTGTAATGATTACTTGAAATTCCATTGAAAGTGTTTACTTTAATTAGCTCCTATTGCTTTTGGCAACTTTACTATGGATTTACTTAAACTAAGCGGTGCTGTATAAATACAGTATGTTCAGAGAAGTCACTTACAATGTAATTATTTTGATCCATCTTATTCCAGATGTTTGAAGGGAATACACATTACGACACCCCGGAGATCCGTCGATTCAGCCCGGTGCCGGCTCAGTATGTCCGCGTGTATCCAGAGAGGTGGTCCCCTGCTGGAATCGGAATGAGGCTGGAAGTGCTGGGCTGCGATCTGTTGGGTAAGACATATTGAGACCTCTTTAGCAGTCTTGTATGCGCTTTCTTGCCCATTAAAAACAACTTTATGGATTTAACAAGTGACAGCAGCATAGCTGTAAAACTGAATAAAAAAAATGCTCAAGCAGATCCCTTCTAATTCCTCAGCGACTTCCGTTTCATTTCTCTTTTAAAAAAAAAAAGCTATTTTAAAAAGTTTTGTAACAATAACAGCGCGGACAGTGATTTCCTATTCCAATTTAAGCCATTAAAAAAAAAAAGATACTAGATCTTCTGAGTGAATAACATCCCTTTCGTTGGAGTTATTGCGTTTTAAGTACATAATGTCAACGACATTGATGAGTTTTAAAATGCGGGCCTGCAGCTAAACTGTAAGCCTGAGAAGTTTCCCTGCTGTAATGTTTAAGAAGTATGGTAATGGTTTCATTCCAGGGCTGCATACCAGATGCTGGGGATGGGGGGAAGCCTTTTAATTTCAAAACCACATAGACCATAGACCACTAGGCTTTCACAGTTCCTATCTAAGGAAGCTGTGGAATAAATGAGGCCTGTTATCAATCTGCAGTGAACTAACTCCCCTCAATCCATAGTAAAGAGTCCACAGGGATCAGACAAGGCATCTCTTAGTGGCACAATCAGACAAGGCACCTCTTAATGGCACTGTCTGCAGCGTTCATTTGGCTTCAGTTCACAAAATATTAGGAAATCACAATGGAAATATAGTGTTGCTCTAGGGAAGGAGTGGGGGGGGGGGGGGGGGGGGGGGCGAGGACGACTGGCTGAAAAGAAAATCTCACTTGTGATTCTCCATGCGGTCCAGAAGAGCAGGAAATTAACCAAGCATGCATGGCTGCTTTCACAGATCCTGATCAACAGTAATCATGGACGACTTTAATAGACTGAGATTAGTGCTAATCAGGGTCTGTGGAACCAGCCAGTTGAGACAGCCTCAGATAAAAGTCTTAAGCAAAGACACCTGTACTATGTTATGCATTTCATTTTAATATCTATTATTATTGTTTTTAATTTAGAACAGCTTGTTGTCCTTGAGAGAGTAAAACTAAAACGGTACAACAGATGTGTGCATGGTTTATATCAAAGCTTAGGTACCGGTATTTACATTAGTTATGGGAATGATTTGATCAGGTTTCCCTGATTCTTTAGAATCCTCTAATAAATGCTGTATAGGTTGATCAAATCAACCTGTAAGTATGCTTATTGCATTTATACTCTCTCCTAGTATTTCTATTTCACAATTAAACTGTTTATACTCTATATAAATTAAGCTTTTATAAAAAAAACTGATGAAGTGCTCACTCACCTCTGAACAATGCTGTTATAAACTACAGGCCTCTAGGGATTCGTTGTATAAGCAGAAGCCAGAACCTGAGGACTTTCCAATGTTGCGCTCAAGGCAGACGCACAACTTCAGCTGTCAGTGAGCGCCAGTGCGATTATTTAATTTTTTCTCAGGAAGCTGTTTTCTATAAGTATTGGGATGGAAAGACAAGCTTTTTAAAGTGTAGGATGTAATAATTTTATTTTCGTTGCCAAGCCAAGGCCTAGTTGATCAAACTCCAGATTAATGATATGAACAGAGATATCCGTTATTAATAAGGAGTGGCACATTTCCAGGTAAAAATCCAAATAACAAATTGTGTGGAAAAGTGATTGTCTGTTTTTCTTCAGTGATTTACACTGTAGATGACACCATATCCTCACACAGTCATATTTTATAAAAGGCCTTAGACTTTGAAGTGCCGGACAGCTGTTTCTGCTTAAATATTGACAATGTATAGCACAAAGTTAACATTATGTTTAGAATGTCTTTAAACGTTGTTTGAGCAAGAGAACTGGTTTTCATATCGTATTCTCATGTACCCCTTCTCCCCTTAAAAAGTTCCCTTCCTCCCACCTTAAGAGTAACAGTTGTTTAAAGTTACATTTTACAGTTGTGGCCTGCTTCAAAAGGCATATTTATGGGTTGATTGATCTTGTTCTGTACGTCGTCACAGGAGCTGCTGCAGCCTAATAACGTCAGCTCAGATAAAAAATGATAGGATTAAAAAAATTACTTTTATGGAAGGAAATGTTCAAAACGTTGAAATAGCTCATTAAAATACAGCCTATACTTGTTCAAATCTAAGACAGTTAAGAACAGTTAAAATAGCTTGATCTGTGTACAAATAAGGAAGTAATCAAGGAGATGGATTACAGTCTATTGTAGGTAGCCCAGATGCAGAAGGATCCACTTAAAATGAAGGTGTTTCATTAGTTGGTAATGGGGTGGTACCATAATGCGTTCATCTTTTATATACTGTTGGGCAGACATGAGGCCCACTAAATAATGGCAATATATACGAGTAAAGATTTACTGGAATTCTTTTTTAGCTCTATGTACTATATATTGCTGGCAACGATCAATAATTGCTGAGTAATATTACACTAATAAAGATTAGATATCCTGTCTACCCAATTATATGTATAATTCTCATACCAAACTAGAATAGGCCAGATATAGTACTGCACGATGGTAATGTGCCAGATTATAAAACAATTTATGAAGGCTTTCTACATAATTGAAGTTTTTTTAGTTTTACCTTCTTGTGATAAAAACGCTGTGTCAGTCCCTTTGTAATTGTACCTCCAGACAGTTTTCAGAAGGGCTGGGATTGTGATGGAGAAGCACGGAGAGCTGTTCCCATTGGCAGCTGCATCCTCTTGGGCCTGCATGTGGTTCCAATTGATTGCCTTTCAAAATACAAATGCAGAATTGTTGTGTGGAAAGCGACTGTTGTGTTAGCCATCTCTGCTTTGTGTTTAAAAAAAATGTAATCTGAGCCTTGGGAGTGGGTCAAAAAGCTAAACAACGGATTTTAACTCTTTAATTATTATAAATCTCCCACCATAAGCCATAAAATATGTTAGAAGGGTATATTCAAGAATGTTTCTTCTATACCATACACACACACACACATATATATATATATATATATATATATATATATATATATATATATATATATATATATATATATATATATATATAATTAACTGCACTTTTCCAGGAAAAAGGAAAAGTTAAGTGGCTAGCTGTTCTTTCAGTTCTGTACAATAAACAATATGCCACGCTGTTTATACACACGTACTGTTTGAAGGGGTTGTCATAATGATACATTGGAGAAGATTTATCAAATTAGCCTGCCCGGTCACAGACCTGTGACATAGGACGGGGGATGTAGGCTTCTGGAAACGTTGCTAAAGGTCAGATTGTTTATTTTGTGACAACACCTGACCTTTAAATTGTATAAAAGAAATTCAAATTAATATTAATCATGACTTATTTTATGTTTAACCCTGGTCTTACATTAATATTGTATGGAGTGTTAATGTCAGTCTTTGAGCTGAATTGAAGGGATTCTGCTCTTGCTCTTTTCCAGTGCAGGCAGCACAGCATTCTAAAGGGGGTTAATTACATCTCGAAAGGGCATGCCATTAATGTGTTATTATGTCATGGTATTACCAGCAGTTATTCTGCCTTTTCTCTCTCTTTTTTTAAATACAGTTTAGTTTTTTTAAGTTTTAGTTTCAAACAGTTACGCAATACAAATAATTGAAAACAAAAGCAAACCATTTTTTCCCAGCTTTGAACAGTTAATATTTTTTTAAACCCACCTGTAAAGTACATCTGATTTACAGAACTCTAAGTACTATTCCATCTGTCAGGGATAGGGTCCTTGAGCTCGAAAGTTTTTTTTTTTTTTTCGGCACACATATTTTGGCTGTGGATAATACATAGGTACTGTATAAACTAACCTGCCCATTGCTGCATGAGGAGGTTTGATTATAAAAATGGATATTACCAAAAGAAAATGATTAGGGAGATTAAATATCATTTGATTTACAATATATATATATTATTTTTTATTTTTTTTAAATCTTGACAACATGTACTGTTCGCATATGTGGTACTTAAATTTTTGTACCCCCAAACTCCTAAAAGTATTTTTTTTTTGTCATGAAATAAACAATATCCCACTTACATTTGAGGGGAATGTTTAAGCTGAAGTAATCTGCAAAGACATTATCACTTATTTCTCTTGTTTATACGAGAGAAATAAGTGATAATGGGGTGGGGGGGTGGCGGGCATTACTAAAAAGTCACATGTTTCTTTAAATGCAAACTGATCTAAACTGAACTGTGGTTTGTTTTCAGAAACCACTTCCTCTGCTGAAACCCTGACTCCCACCATGCGAAACGAAGACATCACGACAGAGCCTCCGTGTCACAGTGACCCCTCGGGCTGCGTCACACAAGGTGACTTTTCAAACGGTCTTGATATAAGGCAGTGATAGTGTAATACACCACTGTGTAGTTAAGCAGCATTCAGAGCAAAACGCAGGAGGTTATATGACAATGGCTCTGATAGTTGTCCATCTTACTGGAGAGCTGTGGTACATTCTGTTTCTAACTTATTATCAAAGCAGTGATGCCTCTAAATTTTAACTTCTATGCAACTCCGATAGTAACAGTCTGTCCTCCCCATGTTCATCCAGCTTTCAATGTTGTTCTTTTCAAGTAACTGATATTTTAAAATCTTTACAAGCTATTGACTGTAAGAAGCCGGTAGGTCCTGATGGCCTAGATCTGTTTTTTATTAAAAATAGCTGCTGTGGTTATTGCAGGACTGATTACTTATATTTATCATCTTTCAATTGAGTCCAATGAACTGCCTAATGTCTGGAAATCGGCTTATGTTACTCCTCTCTTAAAAGCTAGAAATCCGTCTGACCTAAATAATTACAGACCAATTTCCAATTTGTCAGTTTTGGCAAAAATTTTGCAATCTATGGTCAATAATCAACTGAAATGTTACTTGGACGCAAACAACATTTTAAACAACATGCAATCTGGTTTTAGGTCAGGTCATAGTACTGTGACTGCAGCATTGAAAGTTATGGATAATATCAAAATGGCTCTAGATAAGAAATCAACATGTATGTCTTTGTTTATTGATCTTTCCAAGGCCTTTGATACGGTTGATCATGCATTACTCAATACAAGATTATTGTGTGCTGGTATTGGATTCCAAGCAACTGGATGGTTTCAAAATTACCTTACTAATAGATCACAGATTGTCAAACATGCAAATATTATGTCAAATCCTGTTTTGTTAAATAAGGGTGTTCCTCAAGGATCTATTCTTGGTCCGTTGTTGTGTATCCTATATATTAATAACATTGGTGATAACATTAAACACTGTAAGTACCATCTTTATACAGATGATACTATTTTATACTCATGTAATCCCTCCCCTTCCTTGGCAATCAGTAATTTGCAGGCTGATTTTGATTCCATTCAATGAGCCTTAATTATTCTAAAGCTTCTTTTAAATTCTAGTAAGACAAAAGCTATGGTATTTTCTTCTACAAGGACAAATGCTACTAAAGATAATTCTAATATAAGATAAGAGGGAGGGCCATTTAAAATTGTGGTAAAGTGTTCTTCTTGTTGCAGCTGTTTTGAATAATAATAATAATAATAATAATAATAATAATAATAATAATAATAATAATTATTATTATTATTATTATTATTATTATTATTATTATTATTATTATTATTATTATTATTATTATTATCAGGAGTAATAAGTATTAGTATTAAGTATACATTTCAAGAGATTTAGGTCTCTAATCACCCTGTGATAATTTTCTAATGAATTTTTTTTCTACTTTCTGTTCTGCAAACAGCCCCGGAATATACTGACTCCACTTACAGCTTCAACTGCGAGTTTGGCAGCATTGAGACAAACGACCTCTGCAGCTGGTCTCATGACCCTTCATCTGACTTCAACTGGGCCTTTCACCCACGCGGGACTGGCGGGACTCTGGGCGCTGGGCCCAGCCAGGACCACCTCTTGGGTTCAAATGGTGAGCGACTGTTACTGCAGCCGGGGCTTGAGCCATGTGTCTAACTGAAGCAGGCCTTGCGCTTAAGGGACTTGAGACTTAGTGAACAATTTTAACTGTCACCCTATGCATGCTACTTAGAAAAGCAACTTTAGTTGGCGAAATGTCAAACTATGTAAAAAAGAGAACGGGGTTGTGTACCCTGCGGGGAAAAAGGAAAAATGACTGTTATACTATAATATTACCAGTTTCGTATTCATGGTTGCTCCAAAACTATTGGGCAATTTTATTATCCTTTCACCTTCATCCCAACATGAATAGCTTTATAGGTTAATCTGTAAAAGGCAGCTTTTGTGTTTTACTTATTTCCTTTTTGTTTTATAACATAGACATTTTAGATGCAGGCCTTGACCTGCTTTTTGCGTGACACATTCATATTTATTTTAATTGCTTTTAAAACCAAGCAGCCTCTAAATGCAGCGCAGTTTCATTGGCTTGGTTTACATGCACTTGAAAATCGGCTCTACAGTCATGACTGTGTGACGTTGTCACGTGAATACATTGTGAAACAGCAAAAGGACGTCCTTTTGGCAGTGCGACTTTAAGGGCAGGGTCAATCACTTTCTCACGATAAAAATAGCTGTAAAAACCCATGTAAACCGGAGCAGGAATCGTGCTTGTGGCTCAGGAGGTTTCTGCAGTCAAGATCCCGTTCTTCTGACTTAATATCACCTAATATCCAGCAGAAAGGCCGTACAAAACATAGACCCCCCCCCCCCCCTCCCCAACACACACACACACACACACACACACACACACACACACACACACATACACTGTACATTCATGGACTACTATTCATACCTACAACCGCCAGTACATTTTAAATACCATCAATATTAAAATGAAAGACAAACTATCGGATACAACTGAAAAGTTTTATTCAAGCACATCATATCAAACATCTGCACAGCCGAAACGCCAACAATTAAACATAAAATGGTTTATTTTCTGACCACATATAAAGCACTACTTCAAAAAATGAAAAACAATAATACAATAAACATTTCAAAAGAAACTGGTGTGTAAACAGGTATATGCACATACAAAACTGTACAAACAAAAGTAGTTTTTAATCCAAAACAAAAGTAACATATGATTTCTGTTGCGTGTCACCCGCAGCACAGAATCCAGGTTGAGCTGCTGCAGCCTGCAGCTTTGCAGTTTTCTGATCGAAATGTTTCTGCTGAAGCGCTGTGGCTAGTTTCAAGATGAAATCTCTCCTACCTTGTACAAAACGAAGGAATTGATGGCTACCAGGTCCAGTAGAGATAACAACAGGCTTGTGTGTGTGTGTGTGTGTGTATATATATATATATATATATATATATATATATATATATATATATGTACTGTATATATATGTAAATTGAATACTGTAGGTTATATTCAAAACAAAAACATGTACTGTAAAAGGTGGTTCTAGTGTTAATAAAATGTAACTTTTAGATGTTCCACAAACACACACACACACACAAATATAAATTCTAAGTAGTAAAACTTGTAGAAATTATATTTTATATAATTTTGTGTGTGTGTGTGTGTGTGTGTGTGTTGGAAAGGTAACCAGACAAACAAGTAGCTAATGCGCGGTGTAATTCAGAATGTGCGCGACAACATGTGAATTCATGTATCTTGTTAAATGTTTTTATCTTCATGGCAACACATGAAGCTCTCCTCACGATATTCAGAGTCGTTCTTTTCCTACTCAGTAAGCAGACACGAACATTTAAATATCCCCTCCCATAAATGACTATGAATTGAGTAATCTGCATTGGTACAGACGATTTTTTTTCATAAATCAGAACTGCATAGCAACGCATTTCCTGAAAAGTACAGCAAACAGTTCGTGAGGAAAACTGTCATGACTTGTGCATGTAAATGGTGCTATTGTCTACCAAGACAAGCTGGAGAGCTTTTCTTATTCTTCAGCGGAATTGTTTTAGAGATTCAGTTCCCTTCAAACTAATGAAGCTCACCGCTGTCGGTGCCAAATCCTTAGATCACAATTAGCGAGGCTGCCTTGGCTTCCTACAGGTTTCTGTCTCAGCCCCTGTCGGCATAATAATGTTTAATTAATGTAAACCCTTCAGAAAAAGTGAGAAGCAGTTTCCTCTTTCTGACCGAACTTTTCAATTCCCATCCCCTGGGATCCCGTAATTGTTATCCTTTTTTTTCCAATGATAAGACTTTAATGTCTGTAAAAATGTTTGTCTGGCCTTGTTTTTAGGTCCTGCAGTATCTGTTCCTTTTCTCTTAAACCGCTTGTTAACCACCTGAGAGCTTGCTAGTCTTACTCTTTCTGTGAAAGCGGTCTGGGTTCCATATGTTAGGGCTGAAATCTCTATAAAAGAAAAGAAAACAGATTGTAAAGTATTTCCCAAACCTATTCAGTACTACAGGGCATGTACTTACTTCTGACAAATTTGGGGGTCAACATGCTAGTTATACCCTAACCCAAACAATAGCATTTTTCTTCCAAGCTTTTAATCTAAATACCCATTTATAACTTAGGTTAGTACCTACAAAATGCTTTGAAGCCATGTTTTTGTTCAATTATCTTTGGCAAAATTTCCATGATGCTAATTGCTAAATTTTCTAGAACTGTGCAAGTCTTTCAGACACTTTAGGGAAGCTGTGACCCTCGCTGTGCTAATCTGAAGAATTCCCAGATGGTTAGGATGGTCTTGGGGCTAGGGGAGTAGGCATTTTCTCTTTCACTAATTAAGTTCTGTAGCAAGGAGATCAATGGAAAAGAAAATTAAACTCCCCACATGGTTCACTACAGATACCTTGGAGGCTGACAACTTCCTAAAAAGCAATGCATAATTAGGCACCCTTTATTAATCTAAAAAGGTTTTCAAAGGGTGTTTTTCACCATCTAATCAATAAATCACAGGACTTACCATATATCTGCAGTTGGCCGCCTATTCACATTTTATTATTATTATTATTATTTATTTCTTAGCAGACGCCCTTATCCAGGGCAACTTACAATTGTTACAAGATAACACATTATTTTTACATACAATTACCCATTTATACAGTTGGGTTTTTACTGGAGCAATCTAGGTAAAGTACCTTGCTCAAGGATACAGCAGCAGTATCCCCCACCTGGGATTTAACCCAAGTCCCTCCGGTCAAGAGTCCAGAGCCCTAACCACTACTCCACACTTGTGGTTAGTGTGGTTGATAGTTTACAGTAGGTGCTACAGCAGGAACTGCTAGAAGAATCCTGCTTCTTCCTAATTACACATGTTGCTTTGCACATGTGTATGGAGCACCACAGAATCAGCAACAGTAGGCATTACAGCACACTTTCTGTCAAATGGTGAGCTTCTTGTAAACAGGATACAAAGACACGCTTGGTGGTCAGACGTCAGACAGAAGATGTGTGGGTGATAAACGATTGTTTTTTCAAGTGATAAATGAATGCGAAACAAAATAACCATATACTGTATAAAACTATTCATTAAAACATCACAAAAACAGCAATGACAAGCAAAATAGTTCATATCTCAAGAAAAGAATCTCAGTTTGATCAATTTTGCCTGATACATATCGTCTCTGAGGTTACACAAGGTTTTTAAAAAATAAATCAGATAACAGCTTAGCTACCCCTGTGTGTGTGTGTTTTTTTAGGGAGCAACCCACGCTTTGATTAGATTTGCAGAGAGGGAGTGTAAGTTAATCATTTTTACTGTTTTAAAATACTAAAATATAGATATATATATATTTGTTTTTTTCCAGGAAATGGCAACTATTTGTATGTGGAAGCTAGCCAGAAGACAGAAGGGCTCCGTGCTAAGTTGCTCAGCCCCCCAGTTTCTGCTCTGGGGGGGCAGCTCTGCATGGTGTTCTGGTACCACATGCGGGGGGCCAACGTTGGGACCCTTCGTGTGCTGATGAGTGAAACTGACCAACAAGAGACCACTCTGTGGTCTGTGAGGGGCGACCAGGGCAGTGAGTGGACGGAAGGAAGAACCGTACTGCCCGAGTCCCCCAAGCAATACCAGGTACAGCATTAGCAAAGACAGAAGCCCTTTGTCTCCCAAGCTAACCATATGTTAGCAACAAGACATGCCTTGTATTTGATAACCATGAAGCAATAATGTCTACACTGTATTAATGACCAAGGATTATACTGTTGACTGTCATACATATTAACTGCCTGGTTACCATTTGTATACTGAATGGCTTAGGGGCCTTGACTGGAGCTTTTTAAAATGTGTAGTGCCTCTATGTTCTGCTTGCTTGCTGACGTCTTCTTTTTATTCTTCTTGTCAGATTGTGATGGAGGCGGATATAGATCATGGATTCAAAGGAGATATAGCGATTGATAACATTCACATATCAACCAGCATCCCAGTTAACGAATGCACTCGTAAGTACATAAATGATTGGATGATGTATTGTATGAAGGAATTCCTACAGCTTTGCTGATTTCAAATCAGGCAAAAAAAAAAAAAAAAAAAAGAAAAAAACATGGCAAGCCTAATCATTTTATAATGCAAACTATGTTTAGGACATAGTTTAAAAGTAGAAAAACAGTTGTTTAAAGTAAGATGTTCCTAACATTGTTGTATCTTTATTGTAAACTTTATTTTTAATGTGTTTATTTGATTCACTGTCTTAAAAACATTCTCTTAGTTTTTTGTTTTTATTTTTTTCAGAACCCTTCACAGCCTTTTACCCTGAAACCACAGGTAAGCTTCCATTTTGCATAATTAATTTACTGTATTTTTACTCGTCCTTGTGCTTATAGCTGAATATGTGGCGCAGTTGTATAAATGGCAGGGGCTGTTTTGCTATGCAGGATTATGTAGTGTAACTACATTAATCCATTAACAAAGCTTTGGTCTTACAGCTACAGCAGCAAACAATACCCTCAAAGCCTGACTTAGTTACATTGTTCTTATATAAGAGACAAATTATCTGAAATGAGTCAAGAACTGGACCAATTCTTAATGTTTGTTGTTTTTTAAAGCAAGAAAGCAAGTCTGTAGTTTAGCATCACATGGCAATGAAATTATTTGCTGTTAAGACTGGCATGTACATAAAAGGAGATGGTGCATGCTGCAGAGTTTGGATTCCCAGCTATTGGATGTTATACCCACTTCTATATAGAAAAAAAGAAAACGCAAGCTTGTCTCCCTGATACAGTTAATAATTGTTGGTTCACTGTTTTTATTAGATATGCACAAAAGGCATGTTAACAGTGCATATATTTGAGGGTTTCAGATATTGTTGGTGGATAGGTCTAACATTTCACTCAGTGGGCCCAGATTTTCTTTCATTTTGCACCAATACTAGGTGTGGTTATGTTGGTGATTTTTTGTTTTGTTTTACTATAATTAAATTCCATTGGTTTGCATCCACATATCCTTCACCTATTTTATAAAAACTGTCATTAAATTTTACCAGTAAACTGCGAGAGCAAGACAACAACATCCTGCTGTGCAAGTGAAAACAAACCGGTTGGTTGACGTTTAAAAAAAAAAAAAAAGAAGAAAAAAAGATGCACATCTTTTTAAAAGATGATGTTGTTGTAAGGGTATTTTTTGAACTGGCATTGCAAGAAGAAGCAAATATCTTTTAACACTAGTAGCTTGGGAAGGTTGCACGGAATGTACACTGCACTTCAATTTCTCTGTGGGAGTCTGTGGCTTGATGAAGATTTGTAGAGAAATGCGCATGCTGTTAAAATTAAAACTATAGCACACAAAGTTCACTCACTTATAGTAAAGTCCCATTGTGAAGCTGAAAGCTGTTAACAACTGTTTAACACCTCACTGGTATACATTTCGCCTCAGTATGGCAATATTGGAAAACATGTATCTCAGATAGCTACTTTATATTCTCTTAAAGTCAAAAGAGCCAAATATCACCCTTTTTTGTAAAACACAAAAGGTTTTGGCAACTGAATTTTATTTTGTCTGGAAAGTGTGACAGGCATTCAAGTGGTGCAATGGATTAAAATTCAGTCCAGGTCTAAAAGGTAATTTATTTCACTGGCTGACTGTAATGGAAGCTGTCAGAGTGGAAATTAGTTCCATTGACCAGGCCTGCACTGAGACCGTTGTCAACATATATGACACCATCACCCAATCACACCTCTAACTGGTAGCTAATCCCATTGTGACAATTTAGACAGGTCATGAGGGAAGGGGTGAGATTAGGGGTGAAGGAGGTGATGTGTAGAGGGTTGGTGTGAGCTGTGGCCCCCAGTTATATGCTTTAAAAAAGGAGAAATTAACAACATTGTAAAGCCGTGTCGTTGTTTCAGTAAAATTTCTAAATTGGGTGTTAGTTTTTAAACTAATTTAGCAGAGAATAAAATTATGTGTTTGCCCTGGTGTCTGTTATGTGGCAGCTTTGCATTTGCTTCCCACTGCTACGTATAAGTAAATCTCTGTCAGTTTAACATGACACAAAATACTCAGAAATGGTTTAAGCTTTTGTAAGTGGATTGTGTTTGCAGTGTTGTACGTAGAAAACTAACAAGCCCATTACTTCTGACCCTTCATGTACAACAGGCTAGATAAATAAGCTAGAACAGCCATATTGGCTGCTGATTAAGCATGCAAGTGTCTGTGTGTGTCTGTGTACATGTGGGGGTGCGTGTTTTAAAAATTAGTCGGGATGCTTCCCTACCCAAGCCAATTCTTCTGTGTCTCTCCAATAGGGGGCACCCTTCCTGGAGGGAGCGAACCCACAGTAGACTCGGTGTCAGTGCAACCCATCCCAACCTACTGGTATTACGTAATGGCCGGGGGAGGTGCTCTCTTGGTGATGGTGCCCCTCGTGTTGGTGATGGTTCTCTACTGCCACCGGTACCGCTTTGCGGCCAAGAAGAGCCAGCACTCCATCGCCTACAAAAACACCCCGTATCCCAGCAACGCCGTAACCGGCGTGGAGCCCACAATGGCTATAAAACTAGAAAAGGAGGACCACAGCCCGCAGTGCTGAGAAGGGACTCTTTAAGACACACGCTTAGAAAAAACAAACACAAACAAAAACAAACAAAAAGTGACTGTCATGTTGCCTAATATACCGTAATTGCACCTTTTATACCATTTGTTGATGGAAGAAAATGACTGCCTTTTTTTCTATTGGATGCTGCATCTGGGAAACACAAATTAATAGGAATGACAAATAGACTACAATCCAATTATAGATCACAGCGAGGAGGGTGTCTGTCTGAGAGAACGCTTCAGGCATGGTTGTAGTGGGCTTAGTTTTGTCACAAACCCTGCTTACAATTCTTTTAGGATAGTAAATATCACGATATACCATTAAAATATGAGCTTGCTTTGATTTTATCCAAATACAGAATGCTCAAAAAATAGTAAGGGCAATGAAATTCCACTTCTGGTCCAAGGCTCTTATTTTGTGTCACATGAAAGAATTGAGTTTCTAAAATGGTACCCATGTGATCCTTTCACCTCAGTAAGAACTTCACAACCTCTTGGTGGGTATACTCTGCTCAGTGACGCAGCAGACAGACAGAAAGATAGGCATTCCAAGCTTAGCACAGAGCTTTATTTCAGTAAGAAAAAACTGAGCTGGAATCCAACAATAGCATTCATTATCCACTGGTCATGCTAGGTGTCCTCGACCAGTCGTTCTGGAATGGCAGAGGTTTCTGTGATTTGGAATTAGCTTTGTATCAACATGCTCTGCTTTTATAAACTGATTAACTTCTTGCAAAAACCTTCTCGGAGAACTGTGTTCCAGAAGAATGCGATTTCCTGTTCATTTGAAGAGATCTACACTGAACAGTACAATACAGTAATTGCTGGCAGCCAATATTAAAGGAACATATTCATGCTGAGACCGAGGGATAAATGGTTCCTGCTGTCCAGTGGAAAGTTCAAAACAAAAGAACAAATCCTATTGCATCTGCTCACTTGTGACATGAAACGTTGCGTTTATCATATGCAAAGGGCTTCTAGTTGCCTTACGTAGCCTTGTTTGTTTGAAGCCTGTGATGATATTAACTTTACATGAAAAAACTGGCCTTAAAAATTTGGGGTGCTGTCTAAGTCTGGCTTTTTCTGTTTTCTTTTTCTTTTTTTTTGGTTTAATGAAAAAGTGCAGTCGAGTGATGATGAGTGTGTCTACTAGATCAGATAACAGAGGGTTTGCTTGCAAGTGGCAGTTCCCAAGGCACTTTGGCTGCTTTGGATGTGGCACTGCCTTAGCAACAAGATTGCAATGCTTTTTTGGCTTACTAAATTTATTATAAACAGTTACTCCTTTTTAACACTGGGAATTCATTATGGCAAGAATCCACACAATAGTGAATGATAAACAAACAATATATAGGACTTTATACCTCACAATGCCTGTACTTTCAGAGCACAACCCAGCCTGGCATGAAATCAACATGTTTCTGATTCCCTTCTTGTTCAAGGGTGTTATTCTAAAGTTGCTGGTACCTGCAGTGCCTAACACTGATGTCTTGTGGAGCGGAATGAGGTTGGTGCTGGAGCGTGTTTACATGTTTATGGGCCGCACAGCGCCTAAGGAGTTAAATGCCAGTGGTGTTCGAGAGATAGAAAGAAGCTTACAAGTCTAGAACAGAATTGTATCCAATAGAAAAGCAATTACACTGCGAATCCAAGCCTTTCAAAGCTGAGCCATGCCTAATTAGAATTCCAATCTCGATCATTTTATCGCTTAGACATTGGATCAACACTGGTTCAGAGTGCTTATCGCATTACAAAAGACGCTTCCACGGCTTCCATATGTTGCCTGAATTCAATCCACATTCTTTATTACCAATATGCGGTTTTAAGAAAAAGAAATATCCAGTTACATTTTACATCTGGATATACTGATGCATACAGATAATACTTTTATTAGATTTTTGGCTAAATATGTATATTATAAATTTTGGGTGTGTGGAACCGGTTAACAGATCAGATAACTTTTTTTTAAAACCTGATGCACAGTCTGAAGCAGTAGGGCTACCTGCCTCTCCAACCAGCTCTTTAGAACATCACCCCAGATAGATTACACTGAATCTTGGGAGTTCCTTGGGATGTCTTAATAGTCTTTCATTATAAAGAACTCATAATGAATCCCGCTACTGCTTTCACGTTTTAGTGTTTAATGTTGTTACAGTGTAGAGAATAATCGTTAACAAATACCTGTTCTGTTTAATGAAACCATTTTTTGTTAAGGATCTCAGGTTGACATGCCTGTCTATGTGAGGTTCTGTCTTTTTATGTGTTCATGTACACATCAGGTTATGTAGGAATGCCAGGTACCAGGACATTGTAAAAGATGCATGTTTGTATTGCCTGATTTGGCATTATTAGCCCTTTCCCCTTTACAGAAGAGATGTGTGCAGAAAAACTGCGTTTAAAAGAAAATGGGAAAAAAACAGCTAACAGATCAAACCACTGTTCAGATTGTCCTATAAAAGTGTGGCTTTTTGGTTGCTGTACAAGACAGTTATCTGAAGAAAGACTGGTTTATTTCCAATTGTTTTTTAAGGGCAAGAAAAAAAACAGGGGATTAAAAAAAAAAAGTCTTCCTGTAGAATTGCAAGTATGTTCTCTGACATTTTTAACCTATAGCACTTGTGGAAAGATCTGAATTAAAAAATGCATTTATAAAGACAGAAATACTTGGGGAAACATTGGCATGTACCCATAATGTATATTTAAATCTACTTTAGGTTCTGTCACTCTCCATGAATTATTTTAAAGCTCTTAATATTTTAATTAGTTAATGGATAAGATAACTTTATTAAGCCTGCAGTAAGTTTTCCCCCCATTCATCAACAAAATACTAATGAGAAAAAGCACTCACTGTAAGAATTTTCCTGCAGTCTTGAAGTTAAAAAATGAAAGAATAAACTATGCCAAGCAGTGAAGCAGCGGCTTTTGACTCGTAGTGCAATCGATGCAGTTTTTTTACTGGGAAGCCTGCAGTGCTTTTATGTACAACAGCCAACTGGCAAGTTCAAAACAGGTCTGGGGATGGAGACATAGAATAAAACAATTTAAGCCACAAGTATTTCACCAGATGAGAATTTAAGACTAAATGTTCACTATTTTTGTACATCAGAATCTAGAGAAAGCTCAATCATTTGCTGTGTGTAAGACAGTTTCTTCATAAAAATATAATTAGTATTCTTGGGATCTTATTATCTCCTTTGCTGATTTAATTCCTGGAAGCTCTTTCCTGGTCAGTAATTGTATTACTGGCTTTCCTATAACTGTATTTGATGTTTTATTTATTTAATACAGTCGTATTCTTAATCAAGCAGATTTCTTCTGTATCCTTCTTGTCCTGTGTTTGTGAATGTAATGCATAGACTGTGATTGTTACATATTCAGAGCCATGCCCATCTTGCTCTTCAGCTCATACTGTTTGTAAGGAATCTTTTAGCTTGTGGGATTTTATGGAGATGTATTGTGCGGAATGTAATAAAGATGATATTTTTATAAAAAAGAAAAAAAAAAGAAACTTGCTCTCTTCTCTTTAAAAAAAAAACGTATACTAAATTTCAGTTTGCATAAAATGTTATGTCCATGAAAGAGAAAAAAAAAAAAGTTTTACAATGTCATACAGATGTTATTTTCACTGCCTTAAAATTGCATCAGCATGGCATCAGGATTTTTTGTTTCCTAATAATCTATTGAGGATTTTATATATGACCACCTGATTTGTCCATTTGTTTGTTTGCCCTCCAGAGCACACTGTGAGACAGACCCAACACACACACTGTACTATTCGCTCTTCATGAAGCTTCACTACTGAATCATTAATGGCTAAAGTACTATGTACTGCTATATAAATACACACTGTGGATCCACTTGACAGTGTTGTCATTACCAGTACCTCAAATAAAACCATAAGCTGATGTCATCCTTAGTGTTTTAGTTTATGAATGTTTTCAAACTGCAGAACTGTGTTACGGTTTAAAAAAGATGCGTTTTGAGTCACCATATGTTATATAGTTGAATTTTTTTGTCTCATAAAAGCATACTTTCAGGGATACGTTATATGCTAGATGCCCAACCTTGCTGTAGAATAAAAAGACTGAAGTCTACCATTTATTTTATTTTAAACAGACGATTGGGTAGTCAAAGACTTCGGAGACAGCTTGACGCTGAACGGCAAGGACCGAGCTAATGCAGGTATGTTTCCTACAGTATGTTCTATTCTAACTGTTGCTGCCTTCTGGTGAAAGACAAACATCTTTTCTTTGATTTGGACATTTAGACTCCTCGCTGATTTGTTCTGTGTGGGTAATTTACAGGTCTGCAAACCCTTCAATCTTTGAAGCCTTTCTCACTCCAAGCAAATTAGAAAAAAGGAAAACTATAAATAAGCAGTAAGCTTCTAAAGGCTTGTTACTTGTCAGTAGGCAGCAAGGGCCACTGTATCAGTAATGTAGTTGTCCACTCAAAAGATTAACAGTCTGACAAACCATTTAAAAAAGAAACCTGCCTAAATAGCATGGCACATTGCTAAAGAAGCCAATCTCAACAGCTTCTGTACCAGTATGTCATACTTTTGCAAAAGTAAAGTGAAGCGAACTGGTAGGTTTAAGCATTGAATCAAATATACTTCTTCAAAAGGGTTGGAATTTTAACTATTTTTAGCTCCTACATTTGGAATTTTTAGTGTTTATTATTAATCACTTTTTGACTAGCTCTAAGGCAACAGTAAAGCCCTTAGGATCCAGTCGCTAAGGTGTGCATTGCCATATGTCTAACAATTATAAAAATTATCTCAGGCTTTTGTTTAACTTGGGCAATTTGTGCTAAATTACATATACATCCTAATTGCCAAAATTCTATTAATAAAATACTGGGAGTTTTTTTTATTAGCTTTGGCCAGATAATAATAACATAGTCTGTGTGGAGTAATGTGTTGATAAAATGGGGTCGAGACTGCTCTAAGGTTTCTATAGAAACTGTTTTTATTTTGGGGTGGTTTTGGCAACTTTGTAATGATGGGATGCTTATGACAGCCAAGAAGGCCCAGATCCTGAAGCAACATTCTGTTTAACAAACTATTATGAAGAGACAACTTCTTTTTTTATGTTTTCAAGTTCCTCTTTTAAATCCAATGTGTTTTTTTTTTATTTCATCTTTCATCATGCTGTTTCTTAAAAAAAAAAAATTCAAACAATGCTTTTTCTACTTCCAGATTGGACCACTCCAGGACCTTCTGCTGGTGTTCCCGTTACTCAGATATCTGAAAAGGATAAGAACTGGCTGTATTCATTGGATCCCATCCTCGTCACCATCATCGCCATGAGCTCTTTAGGAGTCCTTCTAGGAGCCGTCTGTGCTGGACTCCTTCTTTACTGTACATGTTCCTACAACGGGCTCTCCTCACGGAGCTCCACCACCCTGGAGAACTACAACTTTGAGCTTTACGATGGGATCAAGCATAAAGTTAAAATCAACCAGCAAAGGTGTTGCTCTGAAGCATGATTCGACATTAACACAGTGCTATACCAGACTTTTGCCAACTTCAATATGAGTCAATGAATGACAGAACTCACCCATCAGTAATAAAGCTTTGCTGTTTTAACCAGTGGGACTCCCTAAGGGATTGACTGCTTTATAGGTGCTATACATATCAGAAAATGCCTATTCCAAAAGAAAAAGCTATAGATTTTTAATCTACTGACTGGTGAAATTGAAAAGAACAATGAGCAAGAATCCTTGACATTTTTGGTCAATGGCTCTTCTTGCTTTGTGAAGATCATTTTTGCTAAAGACAAAATATATTGTGACTCTTAAAGATTGCTGTTCTTATTAATCAGTTGTATTTCTGATGACCATCAGAGTGCAGTGTGTTTACCATGTTAGACTTTTTGCTTTGAAAAAAATATATCTCTTTCTGAATACCGATATATTTGGCCAAAACTATTAGACATTTTTTGTTTATGAAATTGACCATTGAAGATGATTTCATGTGTCCACTTTGGTGTAGCATAGAAGCTACTTGTGAACTTCAAATTTTTTCAATGCAACCTATGGATTGCTGGTGGCTTCAGATAATGATCTGTGCTTCTTTGCAGAGCTTTAGCCCATAGAAACCTAATTTTTGCCCGTTGATGGAGGACGTACCATTTTTAAAGACAAATGAAAACCACATTCCAGCAAGTTCATAAACTGTAGGTTTGTGTGGAGATATAGATTAACAAAATAAAAATCCAGAAGCCACATTGTGGATACAACACTGATGAGCCTTAAGATAACTGTTCTTGGAGAAGAGCCATTGAAAAATACTAGCTCCTGGATTCAACCGAAGAAGCCTTTAGGCCTAGGCCTTGCACTTTTTATTTTATTTTATTTTTTTATTAAAATAAACTTAAAACACGACAGGCAATTGATCTGAGCTGATTTGCTTGGCATTCAGGTTTACCTGTTCTAAGATTTCCAGTCCCTCTACATTTCTTAACTGTACCTCAGACACACACACACACACACATATACACACACACACACACTGAAACACACATGTTTGCATTCCTATATTTGTGGGGACTTCTAATTTGACTCTCACTATATTTTTAAGGCATATTTAGTTCTTAAAAAGGTGTTTTACAAAGTGGGGACGTCCCCACAACATAGTTTTTTCAGGAGTTACTATCTTTGTGGGGACATTTTCTCAAATGTTGTCTGCACATTGATAGTAATACCTGCCCACACACATACAAACACACACATACACACACACACACACACACACACGCAAAACAACTCCTTAGAGCTGCATTCGGCTGAAACTGAGCAAGAATTCAAGGTGTACATGGACCGTTGAATATAACTAACTGATTGCAAGGTGCTGAAAGCACTGTAAATGAATTCTGCTCAGCTGGTGACTGGAAAGGGAGAGTCAAGCCCATTTTTCAGCAGCCACTAATTTAACTGTATTGACTCTTTGCCAAGTGCCTTGGAACAAGCCTGATAGAAATGTACTTTGGAATTGATAGTATTACGTCTTCTGTCTGGGACAGGAGGGTGCATCCCGGCACTGATCTAATGTTCAAAAACATTGTTTATAGACTTTGTACAGAAAAGTTCTTTTTTATTATTTAATAAACAATTGATAAGGTTAAGCTGTGTCAAGACTGTGTGAGTCGTATTGTGTTACATGTTACAACTAAAGGGATTTAGGAGACTGTATTAGACACAGGTCCTATTCTATTTTTCTTCATTTTTTATACATTTTCCTTCAGATCAAATTTTACAGATTTATTCCCTCTACCTGTCTACAAATGAGTTTATATAGGCACCATGCCAGACTTTCATTGAATTTGGCCTTGGAAGAAATACACTTTGACAGATAAAAATATAATTCAATCTCCAGTCTCAAAATGAAGGGAGGGGGTTTTGTTTTAAGGACCACTCATCATAAAAAGTAAACCTATCAAAAGATCTCACCAGTAGCTTAGGCCATGGTTTTCTATACGCATTGGTCAGCCAAAGGTTAGCAGATTGATTGATGTTTGGGTTACCACCTTGCTTTGCTGGCTGTTTTCAATGGCATAATGCAACAAAAAGTGCAGGATAACATTGCAGTGCCAATTTCTCTCATACAGTATTACTGTTCACAATAAAGATCTCCAACCCAAGTTCTCACATGATACAAAGTAACAGTTAAGTCCAATGTGGAGGAATAGGGAAATACTTTTGATTGCAGTTCTTATCCCAGCACCCTCTCCGGTTTACACAGGTGAAAGAGTATACTGCCTCCAGCTCATACTATATCTGTTTCTCTATACTGTAAATTCAATGCAAAATATGAATTGTTCCAAATACAGAAATCTTGTGATGGCTACCTTCATCTTTGAATTATTCAGCAGCAATTTTATGAAAAAAAAACACAAAACGAACTATTAAATTAAATACAGCAGTACCTAAAACCTTCACCCAAAACCATTTTATTATTTCAAGACATTTAAAACTACTAAAAACATTGAGATGCAGCATTATATTTAAAGGTGCTGCATTTAATGTTTTTTGTATTTGAGATGTCACTATTTATAAATGTAACGTAATGACATTGTATATCACAAGGCATGCAAACATAAAAGCAATCTAGTTCAACTAATTATATTTAAGAAATGCCACATCCTTGAATGGTGAAGAATACCTGCACAACATGATCCACTTGCAAGCTCATTTATGTGATATAATGCTTCTTGATCCAAACACCCAATTATTACAAATTAAAAATGCATTTCAAAGTGCAGTGTAATGAAAACTAATTCGGAAGAAAAAAATGTCTTGGCTTCCAAGGACACTGCTATAATGTGATGGAACAAAATGTTTCCATCTGAAATGTTTAAGCTTGTTCTAATAAAGACTGGATAAAAACAGCAGTCAATCTTGTTCGATTAATCAACCTTGATATTTCAATTAAGGAACCCTCAGGAGGGTTCCTCAACTGATAAGTAGATATAAGAATCTACCCTATACCCTATTCTCCCTACCCAAATAATGAGCCTTAAAACAGTTTTTGAACACATGTTGAGCTTGCATACTAGCAGTTATCTTTATCTTAATCGTTTGTTTTGTTTTTAGGCATTTTTTCAAGCCACTAAGAAAATAGCGGCACCATAATTAAAATGTAATCCTAGGTCAACTTCCTTTAGTTTTATTCAGATTTTATGACGGTGTTTGAGGTTATGGATTTCTGTCTCCAGTTCTGTCAACCTAGTACCTTTTACAATAAAGCACCAAATGAAACTATGGCATATAAGATATAGATATAACAGCTGCCAGGAGTTTGTGACCTGGTGCTGTACAATTGCGAATGGATATGGTATTTCAATGCCATCCGACGCGGGTTAATAATGAAGTATTTTCACTGTCTTACAGACGGTCAACTGAATCCCCAATAGAAACCCCACAAAACACATATGTGAACAGAGGATACATAAATCAGGGTTTGTACACATCCTCAAGTTTAGTTGGTTAGTCACGCATTTCCATGTCTTATTGTTTTTATGCTGAGTCTCCATATTACCAACAAAAGTAATGTAAATGTTTACAGAAATATTTCCTTTTTTCATTGGAGAACTTTTTTTTTATTATAGCTGAGAGGATGTGTATAAAATATATTTGGCTGAGTAAATTAGTTTTGCATACAAGCTGGCTTGTGCTGAAGAAACAGTCATACAGCATGGGTCGTACCGCAAGGTGGAAACTAACATTTGTGTTGATTGGAAAACTGTATAGTAATACCACTGTAGAACTACAGTACTGTAGAAAACCCGACCTTCATAAACCGAAACATACCCACACACACACAAGCACTATATAGTCATGTATGCATTGACATTCCAGGCATGTATATACGTTTCTGTTGTTATGCTATAAAGGCAAAAGAGGTCACTTCTTAAATTGCTTTAGGTAAGGCCAGCGAGCACTGATTACAAATGAAGACAGGTCCAGATTATGAAATTATGGAACTGCTATAGCTTTCTTTGCACTATAGAAACATTATTTTTAATGGTGCTCTAGTGCTGCATTAGTAGTGCTATGATTGTGATATAAATAATGACCTATTAGTAGTAGCTACTACTGTAGTGTCTGACTGCTCACACTGGAATTGCGTCTATAAGCTAGGATGGGGGAGACTGGATTGTATTGTACTGTAGCGACAATAACAAGATAATAATAATAATAATAATAACAATAATAATAATAATAATAATAATGTATAGCTGTGACAGTGAACTACCTTTTGCTTGTTTTTTTTATTTTTTCATTGAAGAAATAACTAGTTTGGAGCCTGGAAATTACAGCCTATGCTGAAATTATTATGCAGAGGATGCTGTGCAAAGTTGTCAAGTAACCTGTGGTGTGGGGAAGCTGTGAAGTCATGCAGCATAATTAAATGGCCAGACAACATCCCTCAGCGCAGCTTTCTATTTCACACAATGCAGTACGCTGTGCTGCAGTGCTGTGCTGTGATAAATAAGAAGAGTGTGCATGTGTTTTGCATTTTTGTCCGTTTTTATAGCAAACAATGTGGCTGCTGTAAGACTGATCCCAGATGTAACTAATGGGGAGCTAACCCACATTGTGAATGAAAATCCGCTAATAATGCTAGTCTGCAGCTTTTTATTTATTTCTTTCTTTATTATAATTTAGTAGTCACCAATTGTTTTTTATAATTATCTCCCCAATTTGGAATAGCCAATTATTTTTAGGCTCAGCTCACCGCTACCACCCTCACGCTGACTTGGGAACAGCGAAGATGAATGGACGCTGTCCTCCGAAGTGTGTGTCGTCAGCTGACTGCTTCTTTTACACACTGCAGGCCCAACATGCAGCCACCTCAGAGCTACAGCGTCGGAGGACAGGCAAGCCCACAGGCGCCCAGCCAGACCAAGGGGTTGCTGGTGCGCAGTCGGCCAATTGTGCTCCGGTCAATAGTGGAATAGCCTGGACTCGAACCGGCGACATCCAGGCTATAGGGTGCATCCTGCACTCCACGTGGAGTGCCTTTACCGGATGCGCCACTCGGGATCCCGCAACTTTTTATTTTTAATTGAATCATAGTCATAGATTTATATATAGAGTCAATTCCCTCCCTATGACAAGCTCCCTGTAAAGGAGACCAGCCAACCATTAAGACGGGTATCAGCCTTCAATTTTCATTCAAATTGTTTCTCCTGCTCGTAATACAGGTTTGAAAAATGCATCGAGGCTATAAAAGTAAAAACAGAATAATCTGGAAATGACATGGAGTTTTAAAAATAATAATAGCATTTTAATACATTTAAGAGGAAGTTTGATATATGCAATATACCCTATTAATCAACTAACACATTTGATTGGTACATTAACACCCTATACGTTAATCACCTAACTCACCTATTTAAAGCCTAAACACAAGCACCTCTTTGTCTAAGTGTTTCAGTTTTTGAACAGGACACAGCAAGACCTCTTCAAATTCCAGGACCTGTTATTCAAATAAATTCAACAATCTCCAACCTGCTTCAATCCAGTCGGAGCTACATGGCAGCTGCCTTGGTGACATCTACAAGATCTTCATACTCCACAGCATGGTTTACCTTCTCAACCTTCGGCGCCCAAAATCAAATTCAACCCATTCCGTTTAACCAGGACTGGATTTTAGCTTTTATAGTCCACGGAAGAGACTCCCTAAGCCTTGTACCAGCAACCATCAAGACATACATCTCTGGCATCCAATACCACTATCGCCTCATGTCAGTATCATCTCCGATCCTATTATCAATCCCAGCAATCCAGCTGATGCTTAGAGGGATAGCAAAAATTTCAGCCCCTGTTACCACGACTTGGCTACCTATAACATCAGACCGCCTCATGCTGAGTCTGATCCTTCGGAAAGGTTGTTTTTCCCCTTTGAAAGATCTATTGATGGAAACCTTATGCCTTACCACCTTCTTCAGCTTCCTGAGATGTGTCAAATATTGTGTTCCATCAGTCTCCGGTTTCCCTTCCCTCAGCATCCATTCCAGCGATATTAGCCTAGTACCTGACTCCCACTTCATCATCCTCCTTCGCACCTCTAAAACGGATCAGATGCGCCAAGGACAATTCATCCAACTTTCCAAACTTAACTTCACGATATGCCCGTATACATCCATGTCAAGGTACATCTCCCAGAAGAAACCTTTCCTCCCATTGGATCCTCTATTCAACAATAGTTCACACTCAGTGGTAACCAGCCACCCTCATCTCTACAGCGGGGCTACCGCCTCAATTCGATACTTCCCACTCTTTCAGGATTGGAGTAGCCACTCAGCAGCTAAAGCTAACGTCAATCAACATTCATAAAGGACATGGGGCACTGGACATTGTCAGCCGTCTCCGACATCACCGCAGCCCATCAAAGAATAGCTAACATGCCTGGAGTGGGGGCTATCTGACCACCTGGACCACCAGAAGTTTCCTCCTAACAAAGAGTTATTTTCCTCTCCACTGAGCGGCAGGTATAAAATCATAATTTCACTAACTACTCTGTATGTCTCGTATACTCTGTCTTGTACATTTATCATTCTAGTACATGTGATGCACGACACGTCAACTAAGCACTGTGCTTCGTCTCACTGGGATGAGGCTCTACTCTAATTCCCTTAATCGAGTTCGGGACGTGGCCTGCTCTCGCTCTCAGCGATCAAGTCCCAAACTCACCTTGCCATTTCCTTCCTCTTTCTGTCGACATGCTCAGCGAGCTGGACATGTGTTTTCAGGGCATCTCGGGGTTGACAGGACAACCAGCCTTGGAGGCTGCGCCTCTTCCCAGCTCGGCTCCAGCATGACGAGACCCCTCTTTCCTATTCTATCCCATCCCACAGGGCTGCCCAGCAGAAGCATTTCAAATCTTGAATATTCGTCCGTTATGTGGAAAAGGACTTACTTTTATGTTAAATGGTACATTTTCAATGTGCTTGTTGTTGCTTAGGTCTCCGGGTTAAATGTTCATTTAAGCATACATACAGGATAGTCCTGCAAACCCTCTCAAGAACAGAGTTCACAGGACACTTTGGGCCATATATTCCAAGCGTTTACTCCAGTCTTTAATTAACTCCTATTTTTTGAAAGATGAAAATGTAACAGTAACGTACAAAACTGAGAAACAAACAACTTAAGAGTGCTTAAGAGGCCTTCTGTTACAATACTTTGATGTTTGATACTAGTTTTGTAAAGTCAATAGGTGTTTATCTGCTTTCAAAAAGTAGTTCATTAAAGATTGCAGTCAAAATCGGAAAATTGGAAAATCTTCCAATGGGGAGTGAATGGAAGGTCATGTGAACAGGAATGATGTGCTGCCTGGATCCTGTCCAGGTTAGCTGATAAGATGCTGGGTTTAGAATGAGCTGTTATCTTGCGATGAAGGACCTGGACAGTTCAGCAGGCAGGTAGAGAGTTGTAATAATCAATATCAGATGAAGACTTGCACTAGAGTTTCAGCATTGATTGCTTTGAATTCTGGTAATATGTCCTATATAAGTTAGTAAAAGTAAACAATCTAGCTGTCAGCTGACCTCCATTTACACATTTAAGGCTTATATAGTACAGCTGTGCATCTCTCGGCTAAACAGGGAGCAGACCCTTACAGGGTAAGCTTCCTCGCCCTGTGAACTGCACGTCATTGCAAAGTTCTTCTTCGCTATCCTCCCACCCTAAATGCCCAGGATTTCACTGTTTATCTGCTCATATAAAACTATAGCTATCAGTATTATGAAAAAGTAGATCACCATAACATATACTGTATGAAAAAGTGTAACACACTCAATAATCAGGGTTTCTTTGAGATCAGAAACCAGTAACCAGAGTCTTTATTGTTATTTTAAACCTGGAAATCTTTAAATTACAGGTTTATTTATCTTTTGTTGTTTTGCTTTCCTTCTGTTTTCAAATTTTCCTCGTCACCTTACCGTGTTTGGAATGGAGCTTCCTGATTGTTGGCTGAAATAACTGTTAACAACAACCTTTCAAACACGTTAATGGATAGTCTAAATCTAGTAACATATTTATAAACTATAAAAAGCACTGATGTCTTTAAATACATTAAAACAAATTTAAACATATTACACTGAAGTGCTTGAGAATCAAGGGACACCCCCACCCTTGCATAGCAATATGGCTGAGAAGAACTTTTGCAAGAAATACATCATAACAGAGATGGAAATAAGACTCCCATAGCAATGCAGCTTGATACATTCCTGGTTTTACTATGAGTTTAATGAGACACATCTGAGCTTGTTACCTATACACCGTGGCTAACCAGGTTCATTTTCAAACATGGAATGGGGGAAACTGCTGTGCAATAGGAATCTGATTTCCATCCCTGAAAAAGAAGCATTCTGGTGAAGGTTAAGGGGTGATGTGAACTAGTATTTATAACACATTATGGTGTAACGCAGAGTAACCATTTTACAGCCGAAACAAACAAAACCTCACATTTTTATGCTTCTTAGCATACACTGCCTTCATGAGGTGCCAGCATTATTTTATTAATCATAAATTGAAGTGGGAAATTCGAGCACAGTCAGGGATGTCACGGAATGGCAGGAAGGCCTGTCAAGGCGAGGGGAGGTGCTGATGTAGCACAGGAAATGTGAGATGATGACCCTCCTGGTTTCTGTTCTAACGTCAGGCAGCTGTGAGAAAATAAGACTACAAAACAGGCCAGATGCTGGGTAGGTGTGGCCCAATTTGTGAGGTGTTTGGTGAAGAGCAATGGAATAACTGAACAGGAATGTGGCATCGAAAAAAATACCCTAGACTACTCTCACATTACTATCATCACCCCCTTCTATATCCACCAGTAAACAGATTACTGTGCTTCTTAAATTAATTGAAGTGCACTATAATCAAATGCCTGAGCTGGACGTGTTCACTAATGTTTGCTTAATATATGATTTATTGTGCTTTTAAAAAGGGCAGCAAGAACAGAGTAAACTAGTCGGACTGAGCTGAAATCTACTGCTCGGTGTGATCATGGTATGCAATGTTGTTAGTCTTAAATGACAGTATTTAATTCAGTACATGATTTGGAATTCAAACTATTGCTATTAATGATGAAACTCATACAAACATAAGCAATTACATCCTGATCAGGAAAATGATCTCCCATACGTTTTAAAAAACAAATGTGTTTTACATGTTTCAGACGATTGATACCTTATAAGACCAAGACCATGTTGAAAATATTATCCCTGGCAGTGTTTCCTGTAAATATGTTGATAGGATAACAATACACCCTGTTCTGTTTTGCTTTCTGTTCTACAACAAAGCTCAAATATGTCATATGTCAAGATTATGGCTATTTAGCTTTAAATAATCGGCACAGGGGATGTTTAATTATTACATCATCAAGTTTTGACTAATTATCTCCCCCTCCTCTGTAGCAATAAACAGGTTACAAAGGGGAGTAAGCATGTGACCCTACAGTTAAAACTGCAATAGGGAAAAGGAAACATACTTGTCAATAGGGCAGGTTTTGTGATGAAGTAGTGCATGGAAGACTGAACTAGACACCAAGGAATTTTCTGTTATTAATAGGAGTGTGTGGCATTGCAGCTTTAACTAAACATTCCTGAAGCTGCTGCACATTGTCATCAGTGTTAAGTCTCTAGTTCGGCAGCAGGAAAATTGCTCAGGAAAGAAGATGGGGTAAACCCTCTAGCTGTTATGATATTATAAGGATATGTTATTGCTCATAGCGTATTCCCAAAGGCTTTTAGGCCATATGGAAAATGCGACAGCAGTAACTATCTAAAAAAAATCGAGATAATGATTTTTTTAATTAGACACCATGTAGTATTCCTCATGACACATTCATAAAGGCTACATAACACTGCATAACTACATGCACAATCCTTCATTATCACTTTGCAAATCGACATAACATGCATATACGTATTTTTTTTTTTTTGGTCAAATGTGTTTTCGTTACATTAATGCTGTAATAATGACTATTAATAGATCTTTATGAATGCCACATAAAGTCTGATTCAAATAAAGTGTTACTTGCTTTTAATCAGGCTCTACACCTTTAAGATCTCCAACAAACAAAATAAGGAAATGGTATTTATTTCAGTTGGAGAGCCTCTGGCTACATTGCAGGGGTCTGTGCAACCCTTCCTGAGTTCAAGTTCAGACAGTAACATCTCTTAGATTGCTTAGAGGGACCTTGAGGTTAGGCAAGCTGTCTCGAATGTTTACTTGCATTTAGGGGAATCAGAGGGCATGCATTAACAATGAGAAGATAGAATCAGAAACCAGCAGCCAAATAATGAAATGCAAATGTCCCCACGCAGTCATATCAAACAATCTTTCACCCAGTATATCATTTGTTTTAGATTCTCTTGTTTGTATGCATACACACACTTCACAGTAATACAGCTGTCAATCTCCCGCTATCAGCAGTCACAACACTTAGTAGTGTGTAATGGCAAAACAGCATGAAAGCCTGTTTTGTGCCTTAACTAGTCTAAGGTCTTGCTTTGAGGTTTGAGGAGTCAGCGGTACCATACAGCATGATTGCTCTGTTGCTTGAGTTTTCACCGTGTAGCATAACAATTCACGGACAGACAGTGTTTGCAGAACATAGAAGCTTCAATGGATCAAAATAACAGCTCTGCATGTGGATATGGTTTCGTAGCCCTGGCAGGCTGTTGTAGGTTTATATTTCAGGCCTTTTTTTAATATGTTTTATTGCTCATTCTGGGGAGATTTTTTTTTTGTCAGGCACGGGTTTGTCCATCACTGCTCAGCTTGCATAACAACCCCTGGATAAAAGGTCTTCTTCGAGAGTAATGGATGAGTATGTGAGCTTGCGATGGGTTATACAGTATTAGAGGGAGGGAGTTGTGTCGACCTGGGCAACTTCTATCAGCTTGTTGAAGGAGCTTCTCCTTAAGCCACCTGGTTAGTCTGTTCAAGATTCAAGATGAATGTCTGGTTTAGATTGACATCACATCATATACTGTAAGCATTGCCAATGAAGCAGTGGGCTTCACAAAACTACATCACGGTTCATTTAAAGACTTTGTAAGCCTGTTTTGTCGAAGGTTTTGTCAGAAAACCACACTAATGTTTGCAAATGTTTACTGGCGTTCTTAAAAATCACTTTAAATAAAGAGTGAGTTCTGTCAAAGGTACCCAGTGTCGTATCCTAGTAGCAAAACTAAAAGTTTTGTAATATTTTGTTGTGTTGTGTAATTATGGGCTCCCCTCTTCGACAGTAACAACTTTAAATTACATAAAATAGTTGGTATCTTTTACCATAGTTTTTTTATTGGTCAAATTTAAAAAAATTAAATTATCATTGTAGTGATGTTATTTCTAGCCATGGCTTGGCTGCAATATTCCAGGTGTCTATTATGTTTCTATTGTTAGTACCACAGACTAGGAACCTTACCGTCTCAGGAATCTTGACAAGCAGCTGGAAGCATTCTGACAGCTTGTTATGTGTTTATTAATGTGTATAAGAGTGTGGTCTTTTACTTCAGTTTGTGTGTGAGGTTGCGTTTGAGTGGTTCACGTGTGTGCTAATATGTCTGAGGTGGGGAGTGGGTCAATTCCCACTTACCATTAATGATTCATAAACGTAGCTACTCAACAACTGTCCCCACTTACTCCAGTGGATAAATAGAGCAAGAGATGGTAAATCAAAACACAGAAGCTTTTTATTTTTTCAACCTTATTTTTGACACTGTGAACCAGATCCTATTATCAGAGCCCAGTGTCTACTTTGTCATGCCACTGTAAAAATAAAGCTTTTATTATTATTATTATTATTATTATTATTATTATTATTATTATTATTATTATTATTATTATTATTATTTATTTCTTAGCAGACGTCCTTATCCAGGGCGACTTACAGTTGTTACAAGATATCACATTATTTTTACATACAATTACATTATTTTTTACATACAATTACCTATTTATACATTTGGGTTTTTACTGGAACAATCTAGGTAAAGTACCTTGTTCAAGGGTACTTTTAGAAAAATCTAGACATGGGATGGGAGAGGATATCAGAATAAGGGGTTTGCACTAGCATTGCACTACACCTCAACGCTGGTTATGTCTATCAAGAAGTAATGTATACATGATGTATCGTGTAAGAAGATCAGATAAGAGGAAGAAGCAGCGAAAACGAAGTGGTCAAGAATTACATAGAAAACATTGCTGTAATGAAACTGTCCATAACATTCCTGACATGTGCAAACCTTAACTGAATATCACACAGTAGTTGCTGTAATGTTTTAAAAACATACTGTCATCAATGATTTCTGAAGCAGACATTTGTAAAAGTATCCATAGATCTGTCATTATTGTAACCTGCCATGTCTTCCTTTTAACAGTTTAATTGGATTACGTCAGCACACGAGATTAGAATTACCCGACAGGACCAAAATGGGACCCCATCTGACCAGAAACAAGCTTCTTTATTTTTAAATTACACTTCATTACTTCATATCTGTGGTACATTGGGAGACACTATAAAAATGTTAAAAGCTCTTGTTCTGGGCACAGAAATGGTTAAACGGTGCAAGAACTACAGCAGCTATGGAAAAAGAAAGTATGTTATTTAAGTATTTATCATCTCTGCTACCTTATTATGAAGATGTTTTGCTGGGTCCCAGGAGGGTTGTTTCCTTTCAGAACCGTGGCACAGCGAAAGAAAGGAACGACAACAATGTCTGTAATGTTATGAGCTCCAGCTGGGAGTGCGGCCTGGCCACGTTAACTGGCTGGCTGGGTCTGTTTAATGCACTAGTGAAATGGACATTGTTTTCCAGTTCTCACATATTTTATGCTTGTCTTATCTGTGCGTCTGAACTATAAAACCCCAAAGAATGGGTCCAGAACTCCAGCCAGACATGTGGACAGGCCATTAATGGGAGCCAGGTGCAGAAATCTGCTTAAAGTCCTTTTGCTTAAAGGTGCACCCTCCCTTTTCTGGGCTCTGTCAAAGTTGATTTTATGACAGAAATTTGTGTAAACGTACTGTACTAGTAAATATTAAATAGACTTCCCTTTTTAATTTGCTCTGTAAGTCACTACAAACCTTATTTCTCTTTTTTTAAGTCTATGTATTTAGTGTTTATATTATTGTATTGCTGATAGGGTTAAAAGGGGTTGGCTTTAGTTTTTAGATCTTAAAGAAGATCTTAAAGATCTTGTAGAGCTTGGTGTGGTACATTTTGCAGTGTTACCATGCTTTATCCCATTCTTATACTATGCATTTACCTTGTTTTTTTGTGGTGTGCATTATCCAACCTCTGTGTTCACTTTCCCAATGCGTTTGTGATGCATTTACCATCGCAGGCTTTTATAAGGGTCTCAAGAGTGTTAAAAAAAACAAAAAAAACACTGGAGATATATATAGACACCCTATACCATGGCAACTATTTGTGTTGGTTAAAAGCTGAATATATATTATTTATCCCCACTACTGATTACTGTTAAATACATTTTTAATAGTGCTTTGCCTGCTGTTGTTGTTTTCAAGGCAATCTCCGCCGTTCCCTGCAACAACTTCATATCACAGAGTTGCAGCTTGACTCTTTATTCCCCCCGGGGCCCTAAGAACATACAACCATCTGGAGAACAGGGGACATTATCAATTCTTTCCTCTCCCTGCAGGTAAAACCATTCAGCAAATTGACAGCAAACAACAAGCAAAACTTTCCTGCCCAGTGTGACTGCATGACACTGAAAAACAAGCTAGGAGGGCTCCCAGTTGCACAGGATTGCAGAGGGTCAGCATTTTAGGCCACCAGTGAGTCTACTCAAGTGACTGCACAGGCCTGCACGCCTCTGGTGTTCCAGAGTGTGAAACTCGAGATAACAGTGAGTGCTGACAAACTCACAGCTGACATTGCTTTGACAAGTAGATCTAACATCCTGACACTGACTGATCTATGGGAGGGAGGTTGTCACCATGAGCAATGTGCTGGGGAGAGCAGGTGTGTCATTCAGACTCCAGGCTGTAACCTGCTCTCTCTCCTACCCTACCGGTCTGTCTATATTGTAGAAAGAGACCACAGTTCCTCCTATAGTACCTTCAACTGGCTGTTGGAACAAAGTCATAGTTAGTTTCAAAATAAAGCCCCTTTCACACTGGCACTCCTACCCGGGTCTGGACCCGGGTCCTGGCTAACCAGGTCACAATCCCGCATAGTGTGAAACCATGAACCTGGTTAACCCGGATCCCAGTGACCTACCGCAGGATGTGGGTTGGCATGCTTTGACCCGGTCTGAGCGAGACAAAATGCTTGCCGACCGTTTTTGAGCCGATGCAATAGCAAACAGCTACGCCTGCATGAAGGTTTCACTTCCGCAAGGAACGTTTCTGTTTATTCTGTTTAGCCATATTTTTGTTGCTTGAGACTTAGCATGAGCCAGATTGCAGCAGGGATGAAGAAACATTTGCTCTAATCAACATTTGGACTGACGGTTCAATCCAGAGAAGCTTGGATGGAAGCTTCAGTAACAAGATGCTTCCAGGGGCTTAATTAGATCCTATAGTTTGAATGTGATACAGAAACATGCTGAATATAAAGTAAAAACCCAGAATGGTGCAATTAACACCAGTCCTAGAGTGTGCTGGAAAGAGTTATCATCAAGTTGCTATAAAGTGCTCCCTGGGGCTCTTCCTAATGACACTCTCCTATTTTTCATTAGTCTTTACATTTACTGTAAATTATTAATTAGCCATCACTTTCAAAGTGCTGGTAAGTTTCACAAAGAGCCTGTTTTGTTTTGCGCCTTTAAAAACATACTGTATATCCATTTGCACAACACTGATGAAGGCATTAGCTAAAATGTCTACTTGACTAATATGGAATTATGATTGAGCGATTAAAAAAATTGATGTATGTTTGAATGTAAGTGTACATATCGCTTCAACTGTATTTATGCATGAAATAATATTGGTCCTGGGGGTAACCCAGATAGAATTACCCGGCTAATTGTAGGGTAATGGCTGCGCTGGTCCCTGTCTTTTGGGCTCTACTTTCAGGATGAGCTATTGTATTTGGATGGGGGTGCTAGCTAGAGCATAATTAGGGTGGGCCCTTATATATATATATGTTTGCTATGTTTATTGGGTTGCTCTGGTTGTCAAGCAGAGCATGTGTGGATTGGCAAAGGATTGAACTCTACAGGTTTCTGGACCTGTGACATCAGTTAAGGGGTGGGACTTGGGTCAGGATTTATACTCTCCCATAGACATCCCTTTTATTTTTAACTTATAGTAGTGACACTTTCAGGATGGAATAATGTTATGTATGTACGTATGTATAAGCTGCCTACTCAATAATTTTTCCCAATCATTAACCATTAACCTCCAATATTCAATAGAATATATAATGCAAGCCAAGCTTGCTTGCCGTAATTATAGGCTTGAAAATAACCTATTTCCTCAAAGATAGTCGCCCTAAATAGGCCCTGAAGTCATCATTCATAAAAAATCAATAACATTTTTTTTTAAATTGTCAAATCAATATGGTTATTTTCGATACAATAATCAATTTTTATGCTTTGGTGTCCGAGTCAATGGATTTTTGAAATGATGTAAACAACCCTTTTGTCTAATGATAAAACTACTGTGACAAAACAGATTCAAACTTAATAAAGCAAATAGATGACTGTAGCAGGCCGGTAGAAAGCCCTGTACATTTATTTGTTTATTTATTTTTAGAACGGGGTTTCCCCCTCCACCCCTGTGTGGTATTTGTGTTTGTATTATGATTTATTTATTGTATTTATTTATGGTATTTTTGTCAACATGTTATTGTTTATTTATGGTTTATTGTTTTATAAATATGACGGCGTAGCCACGTTTTGTTATTGTTTATTTAAAACGTGTTCTGGCAGAGGCGAGGATAGTGCTCGTCCTCTGCCAGGAGTAATTAATAAACTTGTGCAGATTGTGGCCGAGGGGTAATAGAATAATTATCAGCCAGTTAAACCCCTCGGCCACGATATATAAACCTGCAGCTCTCTGCACTCCAGGTGGTGGGTGTACAGAGGAGAAACGAGAGCGAGCGAGGAGCAAGAGAGAAACGTATAGGTTCAGTGAAGGCGATCGCCCAGCCTGACTTGGGTTTTGTTATTATTTTGTGTTCGTTATTTGTTTTATTTTACACCTTTTCTTTTGTGCTCTGTGAGCAAGTCTTTTTGTTTAAATGTTTATTTTGATTGGTTGTTTAAAATAAACGGCGCCGCAGCATCTTTTGCCTGCAGTGCTGGTGTCAGTGTTTCCTTCCTGCACTCTGGCCCGACGTTGCCACCAGTCCATCCTGTCACAATGACCCAGAATGTTCCTTGTGTATCGATAATAATGTTTTGAAAAGCCTCATCACAGGTCTGTCACGATTAACCCTTACCAATATATTACATGCCAATATAATGGCAATCTAATTAGCTCTGCACCAAGGTGCAAAGTTAGCACAACAGCTGCAATAGTAGTTTGAGTCATTGATAGAGTGGTACCATATTTGGACAATACAGTACCGTGGTGCCAATGTGCTGTTGTATAATTGCCATGTACAAGTTCCAAAACCACTGAGTTGTAATTTCTAGTAGTACTTCGTAATGTCATTCTGTATCAGGATATTGACTATTATACTGTAGACTGCTGAGGATTATTCAGCCATCTAGAGCACACATTTTGCCTGCTGTATTCAACAGCACATCACAGAGAAACCCAATTCATGACATCAGCCATACCATATTTTAACATGCTCAATATCTGTACCATTGATATCATCTGCTTTTTTAAAAACATACCTGGGGCAATTATCAGAATTGTATTCAACTGTCAAGTCAAAATAGTGACATCACAACTGACTACCTATCTTACCCACTTAACAGTTTTTGCTTCATAAACATTTTCTCTCTATTCAATGAAAATTCCAGTGGACTAAATAAAGGTTAGTCATGATTAGAAAACAAATATATTTGAATTTTCTAACTTTTACAATTACCCATTTATACAGTTGGGTTTTTACTGGAGTAATCTAGTTAAAGTACCTTGCTCAAGGGTACAGCAGCAGTGTCCTCCACCTGGGATTGAACCCACAACCCTCCGCTCAAGAGTCCAGAGCCCTAACCACTACTCCACACTGCGATTCCACACATCAAAGTCCACAAAGCGTTTAACTGGAATGCTAGATTTATATGATATATCAGTAATTGTTTAGGCACCTTGGGAGTTTATTTAAAGCTACACACAGATTAGGAAGTGGCTACTCAGATTTCAAAGCTGGCAAACCAAATATATGGTCTGAAGACTGAACTCAGGGATCTTAAATGCTATGACCAGTGCTTAAAGTCCAGGGCTTGTAATGAAAAGGTCATGAAACATACACATATAAAACAACAATATACTTACGTTTTGTTTATCTTGAGTATTTTCACTTGTGTGTATAAAGGATATTTCTGTAACTTAAGAAGAGATATAACTTATCTGGTTTGGAGTTTTCCGTTAGTAAGAATCCTACCTGTGCCTTATTGGAGTGAGGTCACATGACTCCATACTCACAGAGCAAAGGAGAACAAGTGTTCTTTAAAATAAATAAATGCAAATACATCAATTGTTTTGGTGATTGTACATTTAGGATTATATTTCTTGCAGATTTATATTTTTAAAAATGACCCTTGATCTGCTTACTTCATTTGTCATGTGACAAAATAGGCAGGTATAATAGCAGGTTAATTTCTGTAGCAAGTTCAGAGGGGCAGCAGTGTAGAGTAGTGGTTAGGGCTCTGGACTCTTGACCGGAGGGCTGTGGGTTCAATCCCCTGTAGGGGACACTGCTGTTGTATCCTTGAGCAAGGTACTTTACCTAGATTGCTCCAGTAAAAACCCAACTGTATAAATGGGTAATTGTATGTAAAAATAACATAATATCTGTATAATGTGAAATAATGTATAATGTGATATCTTGTAACAATTGTAAGTCGCCCTGGATAAGGGCGTCTGCTAAGAAATGAATAATAATATGCACCACCTTGAAACTGTATCTTCTGGAATGTAAACTTTTCACAAATAATAATAATTCACAAAATACTAATATTAATACAAATTATTATTATTATTATTATTATTATTATTATTAATAATAATAATAATAATAATAATAATAATAATAATAATAATAATAATAATAATAATAATAATAATAAAATCCTTATTAGGGAAGTGGGGTTAAATTTGAGCAGCCAGACCTGAAAAAAAAATAAATTCAAATTTGAAATTACACACAGCCAGCCTGAAAACATCTCCAGCACAAACGCTAGAGGGAAAGGTGTTTTTTACACAAGCAGATGCAATCATTTCTCCTTGAGCCAGCTTTGATTTGAAAATATAAATATTTAAAGAGTAACTGTGTGGTCCCATCAATCACCAGGACAGTTCTGACTACGCTGGACAATATGTCTTCTAATGGAACCCGTCATTTGAGCAATGCTTCAGACTGATGTGCCTTGAGATAATCTTTCCGTGCCTCAAATATACACTTTACACGAATATTTTCTCAAAGGGTTTTTATTACTCATGTAGTTTTCCTTCTGTGGTTTGGAGCTCAATTTATTTTTATTCTTGTAAGATTTTGCTGAAATGATTTGCTGGTTCCTCAGAGTCTTGTATAAAGGCTTGTTGTCCCATATGCAAAACAGATGCTGTTAAGTTGCAGAAGAAGTTCAGTACATTGATGTTGTTACCTGCAGTTCAACAGCACTGACCTGCCATGCAGTAATAATGAAAATGGTATTATAGAGCTCTTGAAGTTACAATGTATATAGAACAGCTAAACCGCGGTTACAGTGAAGTTCAATTGCAGTATAACCATAATCGGCTCTTGTTTCCACATGTTTTACATATGGGATCTAAAGGAAAACAGAAACACATTCTCCCTTGTTCAACAACTTTAGGAGAAAACATGTAGCATCTATAAATAAGTCTGAAATAAAAGCCTTGAGGCATGCTCGCAGGACAAGATGGGAGGTTTACTACATTGCCTTTACTCGTGCTATCCTTGGTCCAGAGGTGCCAATCCAGAATCTTTCAAGAGCACCACAGTCCATCACTAAAATAGTGAAACACTATCTACATTTTTCTTGCCAGCTTGTTTTTTACCTGAACTTTTCTACCCAATTTGAAATAGCTGATTCAAATGTTGCCACACCGCTGCAGGCCATTGTCACTTTTCACCTGCCAAACAAACAATGGATATCACGAAGCTTCTGAATCCAGGAGCCGAGTCCCAGTGTGGGGACTATGACTGGATCATTGAGCACCTGACCAATGTGGGAAGACTATGACTGGATCCCCAGTAGAGGTCAGTGAAGCACTATGAGGTAAACTATCCCCAATCAATTATCCTTCAATTAATAAGTCTTTGGAGGTTCTCAGCACATATTTATGATGCAGGGCACCCTCAACCCCCACAGAGTTAGTGCCTATGAATCACAGTAAAGGGAACACTGCAACCATGCACCATATTTCAAGTTTGCCTTTAACTTCCAACTCATAGATCAGGGAAATGCTGAATATGTACTTACTTGTTTATGGGTATGTAACAACATATCAAATGTCACTATTGAAAAACATGCAATGGCATTACCAATGGAAACACACCATTGGATTTACAGTAAGAATGTCTGCATTCTCAAATTCTAAATATCTGGTTTGATTGACAACAGAATGCATTCATAAGAGACAGGGGCAGCTAAAAACAATATATTAGCCAATTTACATCTTCTTCCACAGGACTTTTTCTGTGGGCTCTGCCAGTCGTAGAATGTTTGTATATTTTTCTTCCACATTCAACTACAAAAACATTTGCTGTGGTAAAAGAATATGACCCCAAAACGATTTCACCATTGAAGATATCGAGAAAGCCTTGTCAAAACATTTGTCAAATAATTTTCTTTACATGAAACATACACATATAAAACAAAATATACTTACCTTTTGTTTATCTTGAGTATTTTCACTTGTGTTTATAAAGGATATTTCTGTAAGTTAAGAAGAGATATAACTTATCTGGTTTGGAGTTTTCCGTTAGTAAGAAGCCTACCTGTGCCTTATTGGAGTGAGGTCACATGACCCTCCATACTCACAGAACAAAGGAGAAAAAGAGCTCTTTAAAATAAATAAATGCAAATACTTCCTTTTTTAAAACCTCTATTTAAACATATGCTGTCAGCTTGTGCACATAGCTTTGCATCAAGCCACTAATCAAAAAGAAAACAAATGTCAAATGGATTTGGATCACTCTGATTTTGGATCACTCTGCCGCTCAAGTATCCAAATATGGTTGTGTGGACGTTACAACACACAAAACATATGAGTCACTGGAAAGATACATTTCAGCTGTTGGTTTTTACCTCACACGCAATGCTTTTCAAGGAAAAGAAATGTGCATCAGCGCATGATTTTGAACAGGTCGAAGGGTTAATCTCAGATTACAATTTTCAAAAACAGATATGGTCATATAAGAAAAATAATAATAATCTGAGACAATTGCACTTTAGTGTATCTGCTTGCCTTGTAAAAAAAATACAAATGAATGGTTTTATCCAGGCTGTCTTTATCCAAAATGCAAAAAGTTACACTCAGTGCATGTAATCAACCCTTGTTAATATTCTAGGGGATATGGAGAGTGTAGTGGGCTGCCCCACTGAGTCAAACCAAATGCCACAATGACCATTGCATGCTCAGGAGGTGGGTGTACAGAGGTGAGCTGCAGCAGCACATTTTACTGTAGGTGAGGGGAATAAGAACACCCGTCAGTTAAATGCTTTCTCTCACACCTATCTTACAAGGGACCCCTTATAAAAGTTTACCACACTAAAAGCATAGCAAAGTGTAATAAAGCATAGTAAAAGCATGGTAAAGCATAGCAAAGTATTGTAAAGAATAGCGAGTTATGGTAAAGTATATTAATAAACTTGGCAAGACAACGTAAAGTATGGTAAATGCATAGTATAACCATGGGAAAAGCATGGGAAAACCGCAAAAATACTGTGGTAAACTTTTATGTTGTGCTGCACAAACATATTAGTAGCATGTTGCATGTACAGGTCTACCTGTGGACCTGCTGAGGCCGAAAGGGTCCTGTGGTCATTAAACTAAAGATTACCATGACGGCTTGTATATTTAATAACATCTTCACTTTCCAAAAGCTAAAAAAACATTATTGCCTTGTTTTTCTAAAGACATTGTGGTCTCTAGTTCAGTCTTATTTATTTATAGTGAGGGTCAGCTTAGCCTCACCAAGAACAGGTCACAGAATCCTAGAAATATGAGCTGCCTCAGATTCTCAGTCTTCCATTCACTGCAGCCTACATTTGTGCCAGAGGATTATGAAGCCAAACACCCACTGTTCCCCATCCCTTATCTCTAATTTCAGCAGTATGTGTGTCATCCTTCTAATCAACTAAATGTCTGGAATTTGCACAAAATTCACGGTTTTCAGGATTATGTCATCATGTTTCTTTTTCTGCCTTAACACAAGGGGGGACCAGGAGACCTCATGATCATGAGTCACACAGATTTAGAAACCACACACACATTTCCTGTTATCTACATCTAATCATACAACAGCAATTCTGCTTCTGGAAAGGGCTGCTAATTTGATAAATTAAAGCTGGAGTTGATATGCAAGAGACTTTTGAATGATTAGTTTGCCTGTATTTTATCTTATTCTGTATTTTATTAACTCACATGTTGATACATGAAAAAAATATCACGGTAGATGGG
This sequence comes from Acipenser ruthenus, assembly GCF_902713425.1. Lineage (NCBI taxonomy): Eukaryota > Metazoa > Chordata > Actinopteri > Acipenseriformes > Acipenseridae > Acipenser > Acipenser ruthenus. Next base: position 37,138,873 of record NC_081198.1, on the reverse strand, counting down.
GCAGTTTTAATCGCATTTCTTTCTCACCCCCTAGCAGGGTGCTCCTTCTTGAGCATTCTTTAGGTCTGCTTATGCTGTCTTATCCTGAGAGAGGACTTCCCCAGCATCATTTATAAAAACAAAATGAATCTCACAAGGCTGTGTGGGTGGTCTGGAGTATGGGGCTGGCCCGGGGTAATAGAGTTTGGCCTGGGAGCCCCCTCTGTCCCAATGGGACAGCCCTTGAGGTGAGTCCCAGTGCAGGGAGACACCAGAGGGAGGCACCACTGCAGAGCTGGTGAAGGGGAGGATGGAGGTAGTAACAAACACAGACAAACTGTTAATGCTCAGACTGGGTAGAAATATGGACTGGCATTAATTCAATAGGTGGGAGCCCTTGCTCCGCGTCCTGTACCACGAACAAAGCTAAAATATGAAAAAAGGGTTTCAGATAACAAAGGGATTTCATTAATCCTTGGTCTTGGAACTAGACGTGTCTCTTCCTTCCAAAAAGTCTTATCATAACAGACCTTTTCCATTCCCTTTCTAGAAATCAAGATACCATCATTTTTCTGTCACTAGACATCAGTCACAATTACCCTGGAAACATGATGATGATACATGTTGACATTTGGTTGACATTTGTATCTTGCAGACAAGTGTTGATAATCTTGGAATCTCCCCTGTTTACATAAGTGTGGGAATGCTGACAGATGCCATAAATGTCACTATCTAAGGCCATTATGTAAATGTGGTAATTAAAAAAATATATCATCACCACCTCAACTCATTGTTATGTTTAATTCAGTATTAATGTAAATAAATTAAGTGTCTTTCAAATAAAATTTTTAATAAATTAAAATCCTCAAACTCACCTCCATCGCAGCTGCTGTCCTTCCTCCCTGTTTCATTTGAAATACTGTGTTATAAGCGGTATAAACCACTTCGGTGGTTTAACCCAGGCATGTACATATTTCAAGGAAACCACACTGCCCATCGTGGTTTATACCTACATATACAATTTATAAATTAAATTGAAATAAATATATTTTCATATGTAAAAACACAGCACAGCAATATGAACATTGCACACACATGTCTTGCTACATACACATCTGCTCCATGTTGCTTGGTTCTGGTATTTGTTTTCTGGGGTACACTGAACCATGGTTGAAGTTGTGACAAGACTGCAAAATGAATAAGAGAAGGAGGGTTTGCATGTGCTGGTAAATAATGAGTATTTCTATGGTTCCCTGATCTATATACAGTAACGGCAGACCATAAAGACACTGTGAACTAGCAAACTTCACCTACTGAACAACTTCCTCTATAAACACCCAGTTCATGCTGCTTGGTTTCTGGTATTTGTACTTATTCACAGATAAAATGGAGTTTAATGCAATTATTTTTTTTACTGCGCTACA